>NC_056737.1:244218336-244248336 GCF_019279795.1 Protopterus annectens
GTTTCCTCCAGATTTGGAAGTGGAGGCACACCATTGCTTTGACCTGTAAGAACCCTGTGACTGGTATCTATAGCCTTTTGAGCACCTGTATTTGCCTTGAGAGGCTCTGTTGGACACAGAAAAGGACCAATTTTTAGTAGGCCAGTGCCTACTGAACATGGGTGGCTGCACTTGTAAAAAATCTTTTACAGTTTGCATAGATTTAGCTTGGTCTTCCACTTTCTTTAAAACCTCTTCTGCCTTATTACCAAACAGAGCATCATGCTGTGAAGGGGCATCCAACAATTTAGCTTTAGCATGATCAGGCAGATTTTGCTCCTTGAGCCAGGCATGCCTTCTAATCACAGATCCAGTAACTGCAGCCCTGCAAGAGGCCTCCAAGGAATCAAAACCACATTGCAAAATATGCTTTCCAACCTGTTCTGCTGCATGCAATAATTCCTGTAATTCTTTATTTTCCACACAATCAGAAATCATTTTATGTTTCAATAAGCCCATAACATGCTGTTGATATTTAAGCACATGAAACTGGCAGTTTAAGGCCCTAATTGCCAAGGTTGCAGACGTATAAACCTTTCCCCATCTATCCAGCGCCCTGGAATCTCCATCAGAGGAGATAGGATTTTTGGCTGTAAAGGCCTTTACACCTTTGGGACCCTGTGAGTCTCAGGATCAGCAACAGGATTTTTGAATAGAAATTTGTGGGAGTCAGGAACCCTGTAATATCGGTCTGGCTTACTAGGAGTTGGAGGTAGGGAATCAGGAGCCATGCTTGGTTCCGAAAACACAACGTCTAATACAGGAGGTATAGCCAAAGGCCTATGCTGAGGAAGACTGAAATCCCTAAGCCTTTTTTTTTTTTTTTTGATTCAGAGAAATCCTGATTCTCCCAATGAAAATGTCCCCTTAAAGTATGCAAGCTTTCTCCAAAAGAATAATCCTCAGGAGGAGATGGGATGGATTCTTCTGCATCTGAATCCTCATAGGGTGGAATAGAAAATTCCTGATCAGAAGATGAATCCGAAGAAATGGAAACCTGATCTGAAGATTCACAACCAGTGTCTTGCCTAGGCCTCTTGGCAGGGGGGGTTGGGAACCTGGGAACCCCCGATCAAGGTAATTAAGTCCTCAGCCATTTTGATAATCTGTTTTTTAAGCATAGGGGCCTGAGCACATGGCTCATGAGTTAGGTTTTTTTTTTTTTTTTTTTTTAGACTTAGATGTTTATCTTGTTTTTGAAGCTGGCGTCTGTTTTATATAAAAAATGTTGAGGCCTGAAAACATCCCCAGAAGCCGGTGCCTGTGCAGCGGCTCCAGACCCATCCAAGGGAGAGACATCAGTGGGTTCAATACTCAATCTCGTGGCATACCAGACTCTGGTAGAGGCCTGCAACTTAAAAGTAGCGCGTATCAGGGGCTGCAAAAGCACCTCACTGAGTACCGGCGAACTGGCGACTGGCTTAGGAGAAGCTTTGTCTGTTTTGGACCTAAACAGTCTCTTTCTTTGCGTTTTTTGTGAACTCTGGTAGTCGGATTGCTAACAGATGACATTTCAGGCTAATTAAATCGGGATTCAAAATGTTCTGAAGCAAAAATATACAGACGCTTAATAGTTAGTTGGTTAAATTTAGCACAAAACCAATAGCAAGGCACATTATGATCTGGGCCTAGGCAAGGAATACAGTACAAATGAAAATCCTTCAGGTATTTGCTTCCCACAAGTAATGCAATTAACTTTTACTAACATCGGTAACAAGCAAGAAAAAGTTTCCCCAATGGGGTACTTAGTTTTAGTTGAAGACTTCGGTTCTGAAACTCGAATGCGAAAATTTCAGGAGTCTGCCGACTGGCACTTGCAAACTGCTTCGGGCACTGCGCAGCAAGAAAAACTGAATAAAATGGCGTCGTCTGCATGTTTTAACCCTGACAACCGGACGTCATGGAAGAGGAGACAGCAACCGACACAGGACCCAAGACTTTGCTATTCAGGCCGACTAAGGGTAACCTGCCAGCAGATTACCCAAATGTAATTACTGCAACAGTGAAACACGAACATCATCTGGCAATTCAAAGCCCTGATGGCAAGAGTTGCAGAGGTATATACCTTCTTACCCCATCTGTCTAAAGCTCTAGAATCCCTGTCCTAAGGGGTAGGGTTTTTGGCTGTAGTAGCCTTAATGCCTTTACGTCCCTGGGAAATAGTCTCTGGATCCGCAGTGGGATTCTTAGAGAAATGTACGAGTCAGGTCCTCTGTAGTACCCATCAGGCTTTTTAGGAGCTGGTGGTAAAGTATCAGGAGTAAGACTGGATTCCAAGAAGACCATCTACAATGTCCAGGACAGGGGGTATAGCTAGAGGCTTGTGCGGAGGTAAGTCTAAAAATTCTCAGTGTCTTTTTGGACTGAGGGTAGTCCTGGCATTCCCAGTGGAAATGCTCAAAGTATGCAAAGTATTTCACGAAAAGAAAAGTCCTCTGGAGGGGAGGCAGAGGGTATGGAATCCTCTGCATCTGAATCCTCATAGGTAGATAAGGGTACGTTCCTGGTAATCGGAGGGATCCGAGTCATCGAACTCGCGGGCTGTAGAATCCGAAGGAAAATAAATTTTATCTTTTACAAGGGGAAGGCTGGCTTCCCCTAATTAAAGTTAAAGGTCTTCAGCCATTCTAAGCATTTGTTTCTGTGGCAAGGGGGCTTAAGCATGCGCTTTTGTAGTTATTTTCTAGGCGTAGTCTAAACTTTGGGCCCGAGAAACTCAGTAGTTTGTCAAAAAAGTACAGTTTTGTACCTACCATAAATGTAGATGTTAGAGTGTATATACTGCTGCAGTCATCACACTAGGGTTATCCTGCCCTGCAGTCAGGCGGTCCCGCAGTCGGTCGAACCCCAAAGTCTTGGTCCGGTGTCGGTTGTCATCGCTTCTTCCCTGACGTCAGTACGACAGGGGGATAAAAGAGGCAGCCAACGCCATTTTCTTCAGTTTTTCTTGCCCCAGATGTCAGGTGCCCCCCCCAACTAGGAAGGCAATACAAATAACTAAGCAAAAATACCTTAGTAGATCAACAATAGTACTAGCTGTTAGCAAATACACCATATAGACATGCATCCAATAGACTGATGTACATGGAGTTATAACTAACACCCTGGTATGTAGAGGGGATGGTGGGAGGGTAACCTGGACTGCAGCAGTATATACACTCGAACATCTACATTTATGGTAGGTACAAAACTGTATTATGTTCATCGTGTTATACTGCTGCAGTCATCACACTTGGGTTGAATCCCAAAGCTATGGATGGGTGGCTGGTACTAAACTGGGTTAGGTGAAGCTAGGATGCCCTGCAGAACTGCAGTGGCAAAACCAGCTCTGGTTTTTGAGTATAATGGAAGGTGGTAGTGCTTGGAAAAGGTGTGCACTGAACTCCAAGTAGCTGCCTCCAGAACGTCCTTGGTTGGAACCCCCCTGAGAAAGGCTGCTGAGGTTGCTGTAGCCCTGGTAGAGTGGGACCTAATATTAACAGGCACCGCTTTCCCATGGTGAGTAGCAAAAGCGGATACAATGTGCTATCCATTTGGAGATGGTCTGTTTTGAAATAGCCTTTCCTTATGAACCTGCAGCATAGGATACAAAGAGTTGGTCAGTTTTTCTGAAGGTCTTTGTCTTATCCAAATAGTAACGTAGCTGTCTGTGAATGTCCAAACAGTGAAGGAGTCTTTCTCCTTTATTCTGGGGGTTTGGATAAAAGGTGGGTAAATGAATGGTCTGATTCGAAGCCACACTGGATACTACCTTTGGCATAAAGGTAGGGTTAGTACGTAAAGACTCTGTCCTGATGGGAAATGATGAAAGGTTCCACTGCCATAAGTGCCTGTAGTTCTGAGACCCTGCGTGCTGAGGTGATCGCCAGCAACAGAGCCGTTTTCCATGACAAGTATTGTAGCTCTGCTGAGAAGGCTGGTTCGAAAGGAGGCAGTGTTCATTTTTCTAAAACGAAGTTGGTGTCCCAAGCTGGCGTTGGGGGTTTTCTGGGGGGGGGGGGGGGTCTTATATTCTTAGCCCCTCTGAGAAACTGCCTTAGTAAAGGGTGTGAGAATATGGGAGGATCCATATTATATTGAGCTGAAATGGCTGAAGCATGGATCTTAATGAATGAGAAAGAAAGGCCTTTGAGTAGCATCTCAGTTAAGTATTGCAGTATTTGAGGAATGTTTGGTATCCAAGGATTCTGGCCTTTAGCCTGGTTCCATGCACAAAATCTTTTCCATTTGTCCGAGTAAGTTTTTCTGGTGCTGGGCCTCCTGGCCTCCAAAATGACATTCAGCACGTCCTTTGAGAGAAGTGTTGATTGATAATTCAAGGTATTCTCCATGCAGCTAAATTTAAAGTCCTGAGCTGACTGTGAAGGATCTGAAAGTTTTGCTGAGTCAACAGAAGTGGGAGTTGAGGTAAGATTCATGGAGGGCTGTGAGTCAAGGTCCTTAGTAATGGGTACCAGTGCTGACGTGGCCAGTCCGGAGCAATGAGGATCATTTGCAGTCTCTCTGATCTGACTTTCAGTAATACCTTGGTCAGGAGAGGTAGTGGTGGGAAGGCATAGACTGTCAATGCTGTCCAACTGAATGATAGGGCATCCACATTCCAGACTAGGGAATGATAAGTCCTTGTGCAAAATTTCTGTAGTTGGCAATTGTTGGGGGAGGCAAATAGATCTATGTCTGGGCATCCCCACCTTTGAGTTATCATTGAAAATACTTATGGGTGTAGTCTCCACTCGTGAGGATCTGCCAAAATTCTGCTTAATTCGTCTGCCAATATGTTTTCCTTTCCTGGCAGGAATTGTGCTTGCAATTGTACTTGGTAAGTCAATGCTGTGTTCCACAAGGTCATTGCCTATCTGCATAAAGGGTAGGAGTGTGTTCCTCCCTGTTTATGTACCACATAACTGTGGTGTTGTCTGTCCTTAGCAGTTGTCCTGGATGCAAGAGGCCCTTGAAGGCTGTCAGTGCATTTTGCACAGCTAGCATCTCCTTTTGGTTGATGTGTAGATGCATTTGTTTTGCAGACCATTTGCCCTGTATGCACTGTCCTGCCATGTGTGCTCCCCAGGCGTAGTCTGAAGAATCTGTTGTCATAGTTTGGTTTGCTGGAGGCAAGACAAAAGGAAGACCCTTATTTGACATGCTTGAGCCCACCATAGGAACTCTCTTTGAAGGCAGGGAATGAGAGGTATACTTGTTTCGAGGCTGTGCCTATGTTGAGCCCACACACTTTTCAGGCACTATTGTAATTTCCTCATATGCAGCTTTGCATGTGGAATTAGTTGAATGCAGGATGCCATGAACCCCAGTGCCTGCAGGATTTTCCTTGCAGTGAGCTGGGTAAAAGTTGCCATTTTGAGTCAGTTGTTTTTGTCTGGCGTGAGATAATGAGATAAGCCATCTGGGCTGTTGTATGTAAGCTGGCACCCAGGAATATTATGTCATGTGAGGGTATTAGCTTGGATTTCTTTTTGTTTACTGTGTACCCTAGGCAACTTAGCAGCTTTGTTACAAATGCCAGATGCTGTAATAGAATGGCCTTGCTGTCCGCTTGGATCAGGCAGTCGTCCAGATATGGATAAATTTGTATTCCTCGTTGTCTGCAGTATGCAATTACTGATGCCAGGCATTTCGTAAATACTCTGGGCGCAGTAGATAAGCCAAAGGGCAATGCAGAGAATTGATAATGCGTTGTACCTGCCAAAAATCTGGGGTATCTTCTGCAATCTTGTCTGATAGGGACATGCAGGTATGCCTCTGAGGTCCAAAGTTACCAGCCAAGACTCCTTGCCCAGCATAGAAAGAAGCTGCTGTAGTGTGAGCATTTTGAATTTGGGTACCTCCAGGTATGTGTTTAGAATTTAGAGGTCTAAAATGGGTCTCCAGGCTTTGTCCTTTCTTGGTACTAGAAATAGTCTCGAGTAAAAACCTTGACCTTGCTCCTTTGTAGGTACCTTTTGAATTGCTTTCATATCCATGAGAGCTGAAATTTGCGTTTGTGCCTCTGCTCATTGGTTTGGAGGCAGATTTGGCATGCCTCTCATCCGTGGCAAAGTGTGGAAATGAAATCTGTAGCCTCGGGTAATATCCAGAACCCATTTGTCCTTTGTTATGATGCGCCAATTTTGTGGAAATAGAGCCAGTTTTCCTCCCAAAGGTGCTGCCAGGGCAATTTTGCTTGGCAGGCGAAGAGCGAAGTCATTGTGTTTGTTTCCTGAGGGGTTGAGATCTTTAGTCTCCACCTCTGAGTTGTTGTATGCCATTGTCCAGGCCTGAAAGAACCTTGTGGCTGTCCTCTGCCCCTTGGGCATCTGTACCTACCCCTTTGGGGTCTGTCTGATGCAGGAAAGGACCAGTTTGTTTGATGGCCAGTTTCTGCTAAAACGAGGAGGTTGTACCTGTAAAAAAATTTGTCTGCATAGATTTTGCCTTTTCTTCGATTTTCTTTAAAACTTCCTCTGCTTTGACACCAAATAACACATCTTTCTGCAATGGAGCATCCAATAACTTTGCTTTGACATGTTCTGGTAAGGCTTGCTCTTTTAGCCAAGCATGTCTACGTATTACAGATCCTGCGACAGCTGCTCTACATGAGGCTTCCAATGAATCAAAACCACACTGTAAGGTGTATGCTTTCCCACCTGTTCTGCTGCATGCAGCAAATCCTGCATCTCTTTGAAATCAGGTTGATCTGTCTGAGAGATCATTTTCTGCTTTAACTGTGTAATCAAGTACTGCTGGTATTTTAGCATGTGGAAATGGCAGTTTAAGGCCCTCATGGCCAAAGTGGCAGACGTATACACTTTCTTCCCCCATCTTTCTAATGCTCTGGAATCTCTCTCAGAAGGTAGTGGATTCTTAGCAGTAGAGGCCTTAACCCCTTTGGGACCCTGGGAAATGGTTTTGGGGTCTGCAACAGGGCTTTTAAATAGAAACTTATGAGAATCAGGAACTCAGTAGTATCTGTCTGGTTTAGCTGGTGCAGGAGGTAAGGAATCTGGGTTTAGACTAGATTCGGTGTAAACATCATCCAAAATGTCTAAAACTGGAGGAATTGCAAGGGGTCTATGCTGTGGAAGAAGAATTAACTCACGGAGTCTTTTCTTAGAGTCAGAGTAATCTTGGCCTTCCCAGTGGAAGTGTTCCCTCATGGTGTGTAAAGTTTCTCCAAAAGAGTAGTCTTCGGGGGGGGGGGGGGACAGAGGGAATGGACTCTTCAGCATCTGAGTCTTCATAAGGAGGGAAGGAATAATTCTGGTCCTCAGAATTAGCTGAGGAAATGGATGCTTGGTCAGAGGAAGGATACTCTTCCTCCAGTCTAGGCCTTTTGTCAGGAGGGGGTTGTGAACCCCTGATAAGGGTAATTAAATCCTCAGCTATCTAAAGCATCTGTTTTTTAGGCATAGGGGCCTGTGGGGGGTCTGTGGACCCGATTTCCTAACTTTTAAGGGGGCTTCAAGTTTAGCATAAGACTGAACAGAGATAGTTGTCTGCTTGAAGACACCTTCAGAAACTGAAGGCCTGTCCAAAATCTCCGGATCACAGTCAGGGTTGGTGTCCGAGGGTTGAGATGGAACCGGCTCCTGAGGCCCAGCTGACTCGGTATGGGAGGCCGTCAATTTCTAAATCAGCGGTAGTCAGGGGCTGCGTAGGCGCCTCGCTGAAAACCGGAGAACTGGCGGCAGGCCTTGTTGAGGCCTCGGTATCTGGTCTTGGGGCCTTGGTTGCCTGTCCTTATCCTTGCGTTTTTTAATCATTGCTGATGTCGGTTGCTCCGACATGCTATAGTTAAATTTTCTGCCAAAATAATGTTGGGCGAAATCTGCCCGACGCTTGCTTGTACGTTTGTTGAACCTAGCACAAAACCGACAACCAGAGATGTCGTGTTCTGGGCCTAGGCAAGGAATACAAGAATGAAAATCCTTATGAGGTATTTGCTTCCCACAAGAAATGCAATTATTAACTTTGTCTGACATCGGTCTGAGGCAAGAAAAGTTTCCCCAACAGGGTACTTAGCTTTAGAGAAGACTTCGGGCTGAAATTCAATTCCAAAATCTCAGGAGCTAGCCGACCGGCACTTGCGAACTGCTTCTGCTTCGGGCAAGAAAGACTGAAGAAAATGGCGTCGGCTGCCTCTTATCCCCCTGTCGCACTGACGTCAGGGAAGAAGCGACGACAACTGACGCCGGATCAAGACTTTGGGATTCGGCCGACTGCGGGACCGCCTGATGGCAGGGCAGGATAACCCTAGTGTGATGACTGCAGCAGTATAACACGATGAACATCAAAGCAGTCGGTTTAATGCAGTCAAGTCAGAATATACCCTCAGAAGCCAGTGCCTGCACATTGGCTCTGGACCCATCCAAGGTAGACACATCCGCAGGTTTCATAGTCTAAGCAGAATCTCGCGTCATACCGGACTCTGAATGGGTCTCAGCAGAGGCCTGCAAATCTGTAGAAGCAGGTTTCAAGGGCTGCAAAAGCACCTCAGAATACCAACGAACTGGCGACTAGCTTAATGGAAGTGCCGTCGGCAGTTTTGGACCTATGCGGTCTGTCTCTATCCTTATGTCTTTTCAGGAGATTGGTAGTCTGATGGCTTACCGAAGCCATTTTGGAATACGGACAATGAGAGCTAAAGAATTTAACGACAAATATAGCCAGACTATGAATAGCTCTGGTGTTAAACAAGGTACAAAACCTACAGCGAGGAATGTCGTGGTCTGGGCCTAAACAGATGACACACGGTAAGAATGAAAATCTGAGGCATTTGCTTTCCACAGGCAAGACAATTGTTAACTTTTTCCGACATCGGTTAGAGCAAGAAAAAAGGATCCCCAAAGGGGTAACTTAGCTTTAGAAGACTTCAGGTCTGAAACACTAAAAATGAAAATTTCAGGTAGCGGCCGACCAGCACTTGCGAACTGCTTCTGTTTCGGGCTCCCGCGCAGCAAGAAAAACTGATGTAATGGCATTGGCTGCATGTTTTATACCCCTGATAACCTGACGTCATGGAAGAAGCGACAGCATCCGATGCGGAAATCCCAAGACTCTGGTATTTGGGCCGACTGAGGGCTACCTGCAGGCCCTTTCAATAACCCTCTCAAAATTAGCTTATTGTTACACTCCTGCAGGACTCTACAGCTGAATCCATGACAAATGGAACAAGAGTCCTGCAGGTGAACAGTTCCCATACAGTATACACAGCTAGTACGTCTATTGGTCGGAGACTTCTTTGGGTGCAGGAATCTCACTTCTTTAACCCAGAAGGCTAGGATTCTTTCTATGCTGCCTTAGACATATTTACCAACAATAAAGATACAAACAAGATACAACAAGGTACAATAACAAGACCCATGCTAATAGCAGCAAAAAGGAAGAAACACTCTGCCAAAAAACAGACAGCGAAGAATTTTTTAAAGGAAAGGGAGAGTACTGAAAGGAATGGAGTCTAAGTTAAACGACAACTCCTCCAACCAAGGAGGTGCCTCTAACTCAAAAGGCTAGTATTTAGAACATTAAAGGGGGATAAGGGAAAGCCCGCTAACTTAAACGGGCTGAAAATAAAGGATGAATCCTCTATCAGATTCGCTAGGTAGGTAGAAGGGAAATAGGCCTGAGGGGGGAAGAAAACAACAGGCTCAACAATAAACAGCAACTAAGAAGGCTGTAGATAGAGGGATAGACAAACACCAGATTTTACTGACCTACGAAAAAAAAAAAGTTATGTACTCACTGTAACGTTCTATGTTTGTAGTCCATCTTGCCCTTCATTTTTACAAGTGGGTTCGGCTACGACTCTACCAATTACAAAGCTCAAAGTCTCTAAGTTGGCTCGTGGCAAGGTAGTTATCCCATAATGCAGTATCAATCCTCAGATCTTGTCTGCTGCCAACTATACTAGAAAATTATACTGTACTCTCAGGTAAAGGAGAAACAATAGTGAAAGGTCTCCAACATAAAGAAAGAGCAAAATTTCCTACCAGGTCCTCTAGGACTATACTGATGGGATAGGTGGGTGGGTTCGTAAGAATGAAGAGTGAGATGGACTACAAGTAGAACGTTATGGTGAATACATAACTTCTTTATGTTATGTAGTCCTATCTCGCCTCCATTCTTAAATGTGGGACATCATCCCTTCTAACTTTTTTCTCAGGTGGCTCACTGGAATACACACTAGTACCGTGGAACCAAAATAAGCTCTGTCCCTGGAGGCCAAGTCAACTTCGTAATGACAAAGTATGTGGGCTTGCCCAAGTTGCAGCTGCACAAACACTGTCCATTGAAATCCTGTCTTGAAAGGTAGTGGATGTTGCTACTGATCTGGTTGAGTTACCTCTAACTTTGAAGGGGAGTTCCTTGCTATTGGAAGAGTATATAAAAGTTATGCAATTAGAAAGCCAATTAGATAATGTGATTTTAGAGACTGGCATAACCTTTCTTGCCTCCGAAAAGGATATGAATAACTGGTCTGACTTCCTGAATTCTTTAGTTCTGTGGAGATGGAACCTCAGTTGCCTACGTACATCAAGCTGGTGAAGTCTGTACTCTGCCTTGTTAGTATGGTTATGGAAAAATACTGGAAGTTCAATAGTTTGGTTAATATTGGACTGGGAGCAAATCTTAGGGACAAAGGAAGGGTTAGTTTGAACAGAAACCCTGTCTTGATGGAAGATCAAATAAGGAGGCTTGACTGAAAGTGCTTGTAGCTCAAACTCTTCTACTTGAGGTTATGGCTACCAGAAGAATAGTTTGCCAAGAGAAGAATTTTAAATCGCAAGTGGATGAAGGTTCAAAGGGTGGTGAGGTTAAGTGCAAAAAGACAAAATTTAAATCCCAAGGAGGGACAGTTTCTTTAAATGGAGGTCTAAGTAAGGAAGTGCCTTTCAAAGAGGCTTTACACAGTGTATGTGCCATCAGGTTAGGTGTATGCTGTCCTAAGTGGAAATTGGAGATAGCTGCTAGATGAACTTTAACTGTGGCAGCGGCTGAGCCTTGTTGGAAGAGTTCTGAAAAAGTCTAAAAATTGACGAAATTGGGGCAGTGAAGGGATCTATGTTTGTCTGCGCCCAAAAAGAAAATCTTTTCCATTTACTAGCATACAGTTTTCAGGTAGAAAGCTTACGAGAAGATAGCAAAATATGTTTTACTGCTGGAGTGAAATCCTGAAGCCTAAGGTTGGAAGTGGAGCAGCCAAGCTGTCAAGTTGAGGGTGTGGAGAGATGGATGGAACGTTCCTGATGTGTGTCAGCAGGTCTGGAACTGGGTCCAGAATCCATGGATCCTCCAGTAGATGAGACCCGAGAAAGGTAAAGCAAATCTGACGAGGCCATTATGAAGCAATGAGAATCATCTTGCTTTCAAGGATTTTGCCTTCTGAATGACTTTTGATACGAGGGGAAACAGGAAAAAGCATAAAGTCGTCCCAAGGGTCAATTGTGAACAAGTGCGTCTCTTGGTGTCTCCCCTGGAGGGGGGATCAAGGCATAGTAGCTGCTGCATTTATCGTTCATAGGGGTGGCAAAAAGATCGCAGCAAGGCTGGCCCCATTTGCAGAAGATCTCTTCCACTACGTTCCGATTCAGAGACCACTTGTGAGGCATCAAAATTGCCCCGCTGAGCTTGTCGGCTATCACATTGGACATCCCCCTCAGAGCCTCTCTACAAAGTGGGTATGATCTGGTTCCTCCTTGTTTGTTTATATACCATACTACTGACATTGTCTGACTGGATATCAATCGTCCCTAGAGATAGAGAGTTGTGGAGTGCTTGCAATGCCAGAAACACTGCTCTCATCTCTAGAACACTGACGTGCAACTGGGCCTTGTGTTCCTGCCATATGCCTTGGACGGTCTTTCCCAGGTAATGATCCCCCCTACCCTATCTGGGAATCATCCGTGGTCACTGTGGCAACAGGCTGATGTGGAACAAATGGTCTCCCGATGGTTAACTTGGACTGAATCCACCAACGAAGATTCTTCTTGCAAGTTTCTATTATGATTGGGTGAGAGGAAGTTCCTGAAGCGGCCACTAGGAGAAGAGTAACCACCGTAGGATTCTCATATGCATCCTGGCTAAGGGAACAAGGGTTATGGTTGAGGCCATTGTTCCCAGTAGTTTGAGCACTATCTTTGCTTTGACCTTGTGTTTGAGAAGAGGCAATATTACTCTAAAATTATCAATTCTGTCAGAAGGAAGGTGCGCTATCATTGAAACGGTGCATTTCTGCACCTATAAAAGTAACTTGCTGACAGGGTGACAAGGCAGATTTTTACAAGTTGATTGTAATGCCTAGCTGAGCACAAACTTGTAGAGTCACGTCTCTGGCCTGTTGAAGTAGATGCTTGGTGGTGGCAGTCAGGAGTCAGTCGTCCAGGTACGGAAACACACTGAATCAAAGACATCTCAAGTGAGCCGTTACTACTGCCAAACACTATGGGGGCTGTAGTGAGACCAAAGGGCAGAGTGTGAAACTGGTAGTGACTGGCTCCCAGCCTGAAACGCGACTCCTCGAAGTTCTGTCCATTTTTATGCGGTAGTACACATCTTGGAGGTCTATAGAGCACATCCAATTGTCTTTCCCTGAAAGGGGGAGTATAGACTGCAGTGTCACCATTCAGAACTTGGACATCTTTACAGATTCGTTTAGTTTGCCAAGATCCAATATGGGCCTCCAAGTCCCTTGCTTTTTGGCACTAAAGAATCTTGAGTAAGACGGTTTGGTTGACTCTTGTTTAGCAACTTTTGAGCCTCTACAGTTCAATCCCTGGTTGAACATCCGGGATTTTCTTGGTTCGAGGAGGGGGGTAGGAGAAGGGTACGAGTATCCTCTGGATATGTTTTACACCCACGTGTCTTTTGTGATACTGTGCCAAGCTTCTGGGTACAAAGATTAACGTCCCCCGACTGGCTCCAGAGTAGCACAGTCAGGCCTCCTTTCAGGAGTGCTGATAGGGACATCTGCGAAAGGGATCACAGTTGCCCTTGTTCTGTGGACCCCCCCCCCCTCTGCCTCTAGGGCGGTGTCCATTATTTCCTCCTCCTGGGGAAGGAATCCCCTTGTGCGTCTGGGAAAAATCTCTGGGATTTCTTGAACCACATCTTCCCGCCTTTCTGCCCTTTAGGATAGGGTCTTGAAGGGACGGAAAAAAGTACTCCAATGGCAGAGAGTTTTCCCTTCCTGCTTGCATCTGGTGAGTGTATCCTTAACTTATGGTCCAACCACTGGGGAACCGTCAAAAGGGGCATTTGTGAAGGTAAACTTAAAGGGTTCAGAGAAGTTACACAACCGCATCTAGGAGAGTCTCCACAGGGAAACTCCTGAACCCGCTGCCCTACTTGCTCCATCTGATGAGTATCATAGCCTCATAGAGGAGTTCACAATGGAGTTTAAGGTGGATAACTTATGAGTATCATAGCCTCATAGAGGAGTTCACAATGGAGTTTAAGGTGGATAACTTAGCAGTAACCTTTCTGGTACCCCCCTCAGTTGAAGTAACTTGCAGTGTATCGCCTAGTTCCTTCAGGAGATATCTCTGAAGCCTTGTAAAATGGGTAAGATAATTCAGCTAAGAGTAAAAGCTGCTGAAGAAAACACGCTTCCCATATCTGTCCATTCTTAGAGACTCCTAATTCGGTGGATGGACAGATGAGGATGTCTCTGCAAGGTCCTCCTTGGTGGTTGCTGCCACCACCATTGCATCTACCAGCATACCTTTTGTCAAGAAATCCTCTTCCTTGGGGGCTGAAATTTGTTTGGCCTCCTAGGGACTGGTTCCATGGTGTCAGGGGGATTCCCACACCTTTCAACTGACCAAGTCCATGAGCTTGTCAAAAGGCAGACACCCAAGAAGCTGAAGGTTGAGATCCGAAAGCCTTCAGGTACACAGACTCATCAAAAGGGATGATGGTAGGCTAGCTGCCTCTGTTTTAGGATCTCAAGAATATCTACAAAGGAGATAGAGGACAAATGTAGGGACCATTCTGACTCCGAGGTCAGTGTCAGAAGAGATGGACCATTCTGACTCCTCGAGGTCAGTGTCAGAAGAGATGGACTCAAAGAAGTCTAGATGTTTCCTCTTGCATGTTTTCTTCCGAGGAGGCTCCTCAGAAGGGTATTCTGGGGAGGTCTCAGAAGAATAGGAACCACCACAGGGTGTTCCTGAGGCTGCAGATCTCTACTGTCCTGCGGATGGGGTGGCGCCAAGACAGAAGCCAGTGCTTTTGGGGGAAGAACTTCAGCATCCTTGCTTAGAGCTGTAGATTTGGCCAGCACACTCGTCAGCTCAAAGGTAGACACCCCCGGCTCAGAGGACACCACTGGTTCCAGGGAGATCAGCTCCAACACTGATGTAGGACCCAAGCTCAGGTGAGCCGACGCACTGAAAGGTAGACTCAGAACCGAAGAGGCCTGGGTCCAAGAATACTTTGGCTCCTACACACTATGGACGGCACTGTGTCCGAGCAGATATTTGTTCTGAAAAAGCCACTTGGGGTGCCAGAGCCAAAGGTTCTACTGCAAGCGGTACTGAATATTCTGGCTCAGATAGACTGGAATGGCTTGAAGGAGGAACAGTAGTGGTTGACAAGGACTTAGGTGGCTCCAAAGCCAGTTGGGCAGGAGCAGAGAGCAAATTTGCCAGCCCCGGTGCCTTCAAGAGTCGGCACACCACCCTCTCCACATCTTCATCTGATAGGCTCCTACAGGACCTGGAAGAAAGGGTTGAAGAGCGAGATCTCTGAAAAATAGGTGATCTCGGTGTAGGGGAGACTGGTGGGATATCTGTTGACCAGCTCCGAGCTACAGAATCCTTTTTCGGCTCCAAAGTACTTGGGGCTGATACAGGAATATCAATCGTAATAACCTTAATGGGTTCCGAAGGCAGTGGAGCCGATGAGGTGAGAGCCTTGGTGTTTTTTGAAATTTTTTCAGGAGGTCCAGATTTCTCGGTCACTGGAGAAGGTCTTTTCTTTCCTACTAGGAGGAGACCTTGTAGATTGTGAGGAGGAACTACCCAAATCCTCCTTAAAAGGATGGTTTCAGGAGACCTTTCAAAATCAACTTGCTTTTCCTTTCTTGAACGACTCTCGATTGAAAGGAATGACAAAAAGAACTAGTCTCCTTCAAGTGAATGGCCCCAAACATTATACGCATACACTATATGCCTGGCCGTTATGGACATTTTCTGCATGCATTTTTTTTTTGCATTTTTTAAAACCCGAAGGTCTATGGTAGTTTTTGTTAGATACTTTAAACATAACTGCTGGAAAAAACACTAAGGGACAAAAGAAAAGATTAGTTAAGTCCTCTAGCTAAAATGGAGCTTAACTATTGGGGAGCACACCACAGGAAAACCAGAGAGAGGACTAGGTCCTCCAACTTAAACGGGCCTAGCCCTGTAGAGAACGGAAAGGAAATACCAAACTGAAGGAGAAAGGCAATATTATGAAAGGACTAGGCCCTCCAACTTAAACAGGCCTAGCCCTTGAACAAAATGCTTCACTAAGATACCCAAACCTAAGGAAAAGACAACACACAAGGCAATGGGTTAAATAGCAACACACTGGACTAATCAAGTCCTGTAATTGAAACACGCTACAAAACTAGTAACGAGCCAACAAGGACTCAGCAAATACTAAACATAGATAAACTACCACTACAGGATAACAGGAATGTGGAAAAACGACAGCCAAACATTTGACAAATCAGCAACAATTTTGTCTAACAGCAATGCCACCTATAGTCTAACAGTAATTATTAACTAACTAGAGAAAACAGCCTACATTGTATGAAAAAATGAAGATTTAAACTTAAGCCACGGCGAGGAAGAGCACTTCTGAACTCGTAAAGCAGAAAACAAGATCTGAGGATCGATACCACTGCATTATGGGATACCTACCTAACCACGAGCCAACTTACAGACTTCGAGCTTGGTAATCGGCTGAGTTGGAGAAGAGGATCGGCTCAAAACCTACATGCAAGAATGAAGGCGAGATAGGACTACATAACATCAATATTTTATATAAAATAAGCAGAAAAAAAACAGTACAACTTAGTGTGAGCCAGTGCCAACATCCCAAGTGGCAAATGAGTTCTGGGTAACTCACTAGGCATGTTGGGATAGGGTTCTAGCCTTGAGCCAGTGGAAGCTCTTGAATTTTAGAATGTGGCAATATCTGAGCAGAGGAACAGCTCCAAACCCAAACAGCAAGAATGAAGGCGAAATAGGGACAACATAACATCTTTTGTTTCCTTCTCATTCAGAAACTTGGAACATCTCCTTCCCAGTGTTTTCACAATTGATAAACTCAGTACTTTCCCACCAAAGCCTGCAGTAAATATGCTCAGTGTTATCACAGGCCCTCTTAGCATGACCTTTCTGCTGAATCAAACAGGGACACTATGCAACTCAGCAGGCCTGAAAAACAATCCTAGACATGTAAGCACACTAAACTGTAGAATGCAGAGAACACTGCAAGCAGCACACAGCGCAGTGAAGGGGTCACCAAAGGATTCTGGATTTCCTTCAGTCTCCAGATTTACAGATACTGAAAGCCCCCAGAAATGTAGTTCAGTGGGTAGGCAGAAGACTGACCTCTGCACTTTGCGTTTCCATATCGCAGTTACAATGCAAGTCCTCTTTCTTCAATGTAGTAGTAACTCGCCCAGAAAGCACCCTTTTCAAAGTTAAGTATCTTAATTTCCTTTTATGGTCACTTCTCACCCTACATTGAAATAAATGGAAAACATTAACCCTATACGTTCTATTCCCAATTAGGGAATTATTGAACTAATAATGCAAAGAAGCTACCTAAAGTGCACAGACACAAGGAAAACTGCTCTCCTTGGTAAAAGTGAGAAATAAGGATGCAAGCATTACGGCCGCCCAGCAGAAAAAGCGTTCTAAAACTGCCAAGAACTTCAACTACTTAATACACAGGACTGCTTAGCATCTCAAGATCTAATGTTAGCTGCATAACAAAGGCATATGAACCAGTTTTCCAGATCTAATACTACGCTAAATAGCTTTCATTTTAACTTCCTAAAACCTTCAATTTTACTGACAAGTTCCATGAACTGGTATTTAAAGAATGCTACAAGAGCAGGTTTCCTATGACCCATCTCAGTTAAGCTTTCAAGTAAAAGGAGCTCTGCTCTGTGGTGTGGAGGGATGAAGTCTTGACTATGACCTACTTAATCAGAATTCAAAGCAGTGACTCGGGTGCTGAAGAGCACATGGAGAATGGCAGTGAGCAGCCAATGTCATCTTGCACATTTGGGGAGAGCAGTGGTGCTAGATGGCCCATATCCACCAAAAAGTCTAGACCTGCAAAGCACTGAAACAGCCAGAGCCAGAGATTGGGTTTGCCACTACCCAAGTTGGTAAAGGTAGACCTCAGTTGAAGTGTAGCACACATACACAGAGAAGGTATAGGAGGTCAAAAAGTTAAGTGGGTGCTCACATCAGCCATTAGGGACAAGGTTAGGACCTAAACAGAAACCCTCACTACCAAGACTCCAGTGAGAGCACAAACCTCTATGGCTGTTTATATCTTGGTCCCACTTACCAGTTCTTGCCTTCATGCTGGGGGCTCAGGACGACTCTTGACAGTAGACAAAAGCATGTGGGTGAAGCACGAAAGTGCACATTCTGAGACATGAGGCAATAGCTTTGAGTCACATCCTTTTCTTCCCTTATGAATGGAAAAGTACAGTTTTGTACCTACCATAAATGTAGATGTTAAGAGTGTATACACTGCTGCAGTCATTAAACTTGGGTTATCCTGCCGTCAGGCGGTTCCCCAGTCGGCCTGAATTCTAAAGTCTTGGTCCAGCGTCGGTTGCTGCCGCCTCCTCCCTGACGTCAGTGCGACAGGGGTATACAAGATGCAGCCAACGCCATTTTCTTCAGTTTTTCCTTGCCCCAGATGTCAAGTGCCTCTAAATAGGTAGGCAATTCCAATTGCTAATAAAACATACGTAAGAAAAGAAAAAAAAACTTACAGCTACCAGCAAATACTCCTCATAGGTAGTAAGGGTAGAAGACCGGTACGTACCAGCCAGTAAGAAGGGAAGGAGGGATGGTAACCTGGACTGCAGCAGTGTATACACTAACATCTACATTTATGGTAGGTACAAAACTGTACGACATTCATCGTGTTACACTGCTGCAGTCATTACATTTGGGTAGAATCCCAAAGCTGAGGAAGAGTGGCTGGTTCTATAAGGCATTAGGAGTGGCTATAAGGCCCTGCAGCACTGCAGTGGCGAAGCCAGCTCTGGATTTAGAGTATAGAGGCAGATGGTAATGCTTGGTGAAGGTATGTACAGAACTCCAAGTTGCTGCTTCCAAAATATCCTTGGTAGGTACTCCCCTGAGGTAGGCAGTTGAAGTGGCTGTTACCATGGAAAACCTGTACCTAGCAGCATTAGATCTCACTCCACCAGGGCATGTGTAGCAGAAATGTATACAATGTCCTATCCATTTTGAAATAGTCTGTTTTGAAATAGCTTTTCCCTGTGCTCCTGCAGCATATGCTACCAATAAATTGCTCAGATTTTCTGAAAGCTTTGGTTTTGTCCAAGTAGAAGCATAGCTGCCTGTGAATG
The DNA here is from genome assembly GCF_019279795.1 of Protopterus annectens. NCBI lineage: Eukaryota > Metazoa > Chordata > Ceratodontiformes > Protopteridae > Protopterus > Protopterus annectens. The sequence continues at coordinate 244,236,986 of NC_056737.1, forward strand.
TCCAAAGAGTGCAGCAGTCTCTCCCCTTTATTCTGTGGTTTAGGATAAAAAGTTGGCAGGTGAATAGTTTGGTTTAGAGCCACACTGGATACCACCTTTGGCATAAAAGTAGGGTTAGTTCTAAAAGACACCCTGTCCTGGTGGAAAATGAGGAAAGGTTCCACTGCCATTAGTGCCTGTAATTCTGAAACTCTTCGTGCTGATGTTATTGTCAGGAACAGAGAAGTTTTCCAAAAGATACATTTTAATTCTGCTGTGTTGGCCAGCTCAAAAGGAGGTAAAGTTAGCTTCTCCAAAACAAAGTTGAGGTCCCAAGTTGGAGTAGGTGCTCTATGGGGCGGTCTTATGTTTTTAGCCCCTCTGAGGTACTGTTTTAACAGAGGATTAGAGAAAATTGGTGGATCCGTGTTGTAATGAGCAGAGATGGCAGAGGCGTAGATCTTGATGGATGAGAAGGAGAGTCCTTTGTCCAGTATCTCAGTTAAGTATTGCAGTATCTGAGGAATGTTTGGTACAAGAGGGTCAAGGCTGTGAGCTTGGTTCCAGGCACAGAATCTCTTCCATTTATCCCAATAGGCTTTCCTGGTACTAGGCCTTCTGGGCTCCAGAATGACATCCATAACAGCTTTGGAGAGAGGCATTCCTTGCTTGACTAAGGAATCTTCCATGCAGCTAGGCTTAAGGTCTTTAGCTGGCTGTGTAGTATTTGTTTGTTGTGCTGAGTCAGCAGATGTGGGATTTGAGGCAAAATCCACGGTGGGTCTTGGGCTAAGCTCCTTAAGATTGGGTACCAGTGCTGGCGTGGCCAGTCTGGTGCAATCAGGATCATCTTTGGCTCTTCCTGCCTGGCTTTTATGAGTACCTTTGGCAGGAGAGGTAGTGGTGGGTAAGCGTATACTTGTAGGTTCTCCCAGCTGAATGAGAGGGCATCCACTTTCCATGCTTGTGGATGGTAACTCCTTGTGCAGAATTTTTGTAGCTGGCAGTTTACTAGTGATGCAAACAGATCTATGTCCGGGCTCCACCATTTCTGTGTTATCATTCTGAATATTTGTGGATTCAACTCCCATTCGTGGGGATCCATGATGTTTCTGCTTAAGTCGTCTGCCAGTGTGTTTTTCTCTCCTGGCAGGAATTGTGCTTGCAGATGAACTTGAAGGCTTATAGCTGTGTTCCTCAATGTCGTAGCTTGTCTGCATAGGGGGTAGGAGTGAGTGCCCCCTTGCTTGTTTATGTACCACAACTGTGGTTTTTGTCTGTCTTTAGTAGTGGTTGTCCTGGATGCAGCAGTTCCTTGAAAGCTATAAGCGCATTTTGTACAGCTAGCATCTCTTTTTGATTGATGTGAAGATGCCTTTGTTCTGCGGGCCACGTGCCCTGAATACATTTGCCTGCCATGTGTGCTCTCCAGGAGTAATCAGATGCATCTGTTGTCAGTGTTTGCCTGGCTGTGAGTTGTGTAAAAGGCTGTCCCTTGTTGAGGTGACAAGCTTGAGCCCACCATTGAAACTCCTGGGGATTAGTGGTATAACTGTTTCCAAACTGACAGTGTTGAGACCACACATTCTTTAGGTACCATTGTAGTTTCCTCATATGCAGTCTGGCATATGGAATTAGTAGTATGCAGGATGCCATGTAACCCAAGGCCTGCAGAATTTTTCTTGCAGGGAGTTGGGTCTTTGTTGCCATCAATTGAAAGTATTGAGTCAGTTGTCCTTGTTTGTCTGGTGTGAGAAGCCATCTGGGCCATTGTGTTCAAGCTGGCACCCAGGAATATAATTTTATTTATTTATTATTTATTTATTTTACATTTGTTAACCGGGCTAGTCCAACTGGATACATGTCCATTTTCAGTGGAGGCCCGAGGAGAAAAGCTCCGCTAACTACTACTTAACAAGTTAAAAAAAAATATACAGAATTATGTCATAAAAAGAAAACATTTTCTTTAAATTTCTTCCAGGATGTATAGACACAAGAGTACAATATGAGACTTAGCAGGTAAATAAGATTAGATGTTTTACTTAGTTACAGTATTACTCCATTATACGTGAGAAGCAAAATTAGATTTATGTCTAATAATAGAGAGAGAGATAGGAATACTTAAGAAGTGGAAGTTGTGGTATACTAGAGTTAGGAGAAGGAGAGGGAGGTCAGTAGAAAGGAAGGAGGGAAAAAAAGAAAGAAGTTAGCCAGGGTTATAATCTCTTGGGAGGGCACTAGTTTTGATTTCTTTTAGTTTACTGTGTACCCCAGGCAACTTAACTTTTTTACAAACGCCAGATGCTTTAGAAGAATGTCCTTGCTCTCTGCTTAAATCAGGCAGTCATCCAGGTACGGATAAATTTGAATTCCTTTCTGTCTGCAAAATGCAATTACTGGTGCCAAGCACTTTGTGAAGACCCTGGGCACAGTAGATAAGCCAAAGGGCAGTGCAGAGAATTGGTAGTGCATTGAACCAGCTATGAATCTGAGGTATCTTCTGCAGTTTTGTCTGATAGGGACATGCAGGTATGCCTCTGAGGTCCAAAGTCACAAGCCAAGCTTTCTTGCCCAGCATGGGAAGCTGCTGTAATGTCAAATTTTGAATTTCAGAACATCCAGGTGATCATTTGCCAATTGTGGTAGAAGAGTGCCAGTTTTCCTCCCAAGGGGGCTGCCAAGAAGGATTTGTTTGGCAGCTGTAGTGGGAAGTCATTGGAGCCCGTCTTCCCCATCTTTCTGGCCTGATGCAACCCATCGTCGAGGCCTGTAAGGACCTTGCGCTTGACCTCTACCTGTTGGACGTCTGTATCTTCCCCTTTGATGTCTGTCTGTAATTGGAAAGGACCAATTCTTAGTTGGCCAGTTTCTGCTAAATCTAGGAGGCTGAACCTGTAAAAAATCCTTCACCGTTTGCATAGATTTTGCCTTATCCTCCATTTTCTTTAATACCTCTTCTGCCTCAACTCCAAACATCCTGCTGCAAAGGTGCATCCAATAATTTTGCTTTAACATGATCTGGTAATGTATGTCCTTTTAACCAAGCATGTCTTCTAATGAGAGTCTTTAACTGTTGCTCTGCAGGAGGCCTCTAGAGAATCAAAACCACATTGCAAAGTATGCTTTCCCACTTGTTCAGCTGCATGCAATAAATCCTGCATTTCTTTAAAATTAGGAGGATCTGATTCTGGAAGCATTTTTTGTTTTAACTGAGACAGTAAAAATTGCTGATATTTTAGCATGTGAAACTGGCAATTTAAGGCTCTCATTACTAAAGTTGCAGACGTATATACTTTCTTTCCCCATCTGTCTAATGCTCTGGAATCTCTGTCAGAGGGAACTGGATTCTTGGCTCATGAGGCCTTAACTCCTTTGGGTCCCTGAGAAACAGTTTCAGGGTCAGCTACCGGGCTTTTATACAGAAATTTATGTGAGTCAGGGACTCTGTAGTATCTGTCAGGTTTAACAGGGGCTGGAGGTTAAGGAATCAGGATTTAAGCTGGATTCAGTATACACATCATCCACAATATCTAACACTGGCGGAATAGCAAGGGGTCTGTGTTGAGGTAATAAAAGGAAATCTGAGCCTTTGCTTGGATTCTGAATAATCCTGGCCTTCCCAGTGGAAATGCTCCCTCATGGTATGTAGGGTTTCCCCAAAGGAGTAGTCCTCAGGCGGTGAGGCTGACTGAATTGATTCCTCAGCATCAGAATCCTCATAAAGGGGGTAAAGAGTATCCTAGGTCTGAGGATGAATCAGACGAGATGGACACCTGGTCGGATGAGTCAGTCTACATCCTGTCTAGGCCTTTTATCAGGAGGGCGATGGGACCCCCTGATCAGAGTGATTAGGTCTTCGGCCATTTTGAGCATTTGTTTCTTAGGCATGGAGGCCTGTCCTGGAGAATGCTGTGTTTCTTTGATTTTAAAGGAGGCTTAGACTTGGCTGAGGGTTTAATGCATAACTGAGTAGGGTCTGAAAACACCCTCTGTAGCTGTGGGTTGCTCAGCTACTCCGGATCCCTCTGAAAGGTTAGTCTCGGTAGGCTGAAGAGCTTGTGCTTCCGAAGGCCCAGCCATCTCCACGTGGGAGTCGGAGGCGGCTTGTGGGTCTACAGAAGCGGTCATCAGGGGCTGCGAAGGCGCCTCGCTGAAAACCGGAGAACCGGTGACTGGCCTAGAAGAGGCTTAGTCAGTTTTGGGCCTTGGATGCCTATCCTTGTCTTCGCGCTTTTTGTGCATTCCAGTCGTCGGAAGTTCCGACGGCATGGTATAATTGAATTTTCTACCAAAATAATGTCGGGCAAAATCAAACCGACGTTTAACAGCGTGCTTGTTAAACCTAGCACAAAACAGACAACCAGTGACGTCGTGGTCAGGGCCTAGGCATGGGATACAATAGGAATGGAAATCCTTATGAGGTATTTGCTTCCCACAAGAAATAGTTATTAACTTTTACTGACATTGGTCTGAGGCAAGAAAATGTTTCCCCAACGGGGTACTTAGCTTTGTAGAAGACTTCGGTTCTGGATTCGGAATGAAAATCTCAGGAGACTGCCGACCAGCACTTGCGAACTGCTTTTGCTTCGGGCACCGCGGCAAGAAAGACGGAAGAAAATGGCGTCAGCTGCATCTTATATACCCCTGTCGCACGGACGTCAGGGAGGAGGCAACAGCAACTGAAGCCAGACCAAGACTTTGGAACTCAGGCCGACTGGGGAACCGCCTGACGACAGGATAACGTAATGACTGCAGCAATGTAACACGAACATCTGTATTTGGCTACCCTCCAGAGGAATGAAAAACCCTCCCTGCAGGAAAAAAAATTAAGATAGTAAGGGAAGCAGATACATCACTAATGGTGCATATCAACTGAGCAGGGAAACAGTTAAGAATATATACAGTATGGAACCTTGACTAACTCTACCAGTGTAACAGGACAGCTGATAAAGCTAACAAATTGTCCTAAATACTGGGACATGCAAGAGACCACTAAACCTGAAAAACGCATGTAAAACATTTTAAACTATTCACTTAGGATTGCTGACTACAGATACTAAAGGCCCAAACTTGAGGTGGTTGTGAATTTGATAATTTAGCTTATGTACAGATACCATTTTCTCTTAAATTCTTGACAATACAAATCTTTCTGTATATCCTACATTTATACCTCTTGTAAACAAATGCCATAAGCCTATCACTCCATACTAGTCATGTGGTATTTTCATCACTTAAACATCTTCTGAAGTACAAGCTTGTAGTGTTACTTAAGTTTGCAAAAGAATTCCATTTATTAATATCACCCCTACTGCACAACTCCAGCCAACTTTAATATATTTCTATACAATTATACATGTACAGATTTAGTTATACTTCAACACAGACAGACTCCCTTCCCCATGTCAAGCAGAGTACCTCTCTAGCCCTCTAAGAGGAACCTGGACAACTGGATGGGAAACAGAAAATATACCCCTGGGATCCCACCTGTGTCCGTGCTGGACAGGGGAAACACAGCTGACTGAGGGAACGTGGGTGAAATTTTTGGCTAGGCTTATAGGGGTCTCCGGGCCAATAGCCTAGTATCACTTATGAACCACGCATTGACTAACAGACAGTGGCTATGTTCGGACTGATTCTCAGTGTGGGGTTCCCTTCCACTATGCTTATATCCACAGCTGTTATTGTCGATACGTGTGTGTTGGTGTGGTGTGACCAAAACTAATTTGCATAACTGGAAGTACTCAAAACTAATGCAAAAAGTTAAACTGCCATCAGCACACCTAAAGACAGGCATGTGCTTGCAGGAAAACTGTCTTACCAACATTCTTTGTTTTGACTACACAATCAAAATGTCACTCTATATATATATATATATATATATATATATATATATATATATATATATATATATATATATATATACATATATATATATATATATACATATATATATATATACATATATATACATATATATACACACACATTACAACAGTCATGTACATATATAATATATATATATATATATATATATATATATACATACACACATACACGCACATTACAACAGTCATGTACACATCCATCTATAAACATGCAGACCCATGTTTGCACACAGAGGTTAAGCATACATGCATAGTAACTAATGTACACTTAACTATTACATACACTGGTTAGCAGCACCTTGAATGACTACAAGTCCTTTGCAATGTGACAAGCTATGGAATACGCTGTTCTGACAATGGTCGTCTTAACACAATGGTATAGTAGGACTACTTTATAATTCATAAACTATGTCAAATGTCACGATGGCACATTTTTGGCCTGCAGATTGCCTTTAAGACCTTTTTATTATTATTATAACAGTTCTATAGCAGTATTTTGTAGTCTCTAACTCACTATAAATAAGTTACCACTTCATGGTCAAAAGGAGTACAAGTTATGCAAATGTTGCATCTTAAACAGGCCATTGCAGATTTCTGATGGTGTGTAGCACCATGTGGATTAAAACTGCTGCCCGTGACATGACTGTCCTGTACGTCAGCCCATATAAATGGATGCAAGTACGTGCTAATACAGTATCACACAAGTATCGCAAATATGGAAAATGTAATTAACTTATCAAAATACATTGTTTACATAAACATCTACTGTATTTAATACATGTGTTTACATGAATATGTAAATCAGACATATTTAATGATACATGCACATGCACCTATGTACCCATGCATATGTATATACTGTATGCACATCATAAAGCACATGTACTTATTACATACATGCCAACAGTAAACAGACTTCAGGATGTACACATGTACATTATACATATAGATCTGCGCTAGACGTAAATGCACACACGTCGGTTGCAAGATGTTGAAAGCCAGAAGTACAGATGAGTGATCTCAACAAACCAACCAACCTTACAAACTAAATCACAAAACGCAAAGGAAAACATTCGCCTTTAGAGATCCAATAACCCTATCACTAACTTTAGGCAATTTATCTCAAAAGTGGTACAGTCACTGAAAGGGTTTTTCTAAGGTGTGGGGTTGGGGGATAGGGATTAGAGTAGTATGCATTAATAAGGTGGGCAGATACTTTTTACAGAAACACAAATAAAGGGTGTAGAAAGATATACACGCACAGTATACACACACGCACACTATAACAACTAAGCACATGTCTATGTATAACACATGCACAAATACATTTAAGCAAGTATGGATTTATACTTGCAGCTCCACAAATGCATGTCAATTTATGCATATATGAAAAGCAATATAGAGGCACAGATTTGTAGAAGTACTAATGTTGACTTCAACTAATTACCATTTGCAATGAGACAGTGTACAGCTACGTATTGTATGCAGGATTTAGTACTACATATGAAAAGCTTCATAAACAAAGCTATACTTTTATTCTTGCTACTAGCCCTACACTCTTGTAGATGCACTTATAAAGATAATACACATCTGTATGCGACTAGCACTGTTGCATGCATATACCTGCATACAAACTTACCTTTTACTCAAAGCTCTATACACATACAGATGATTGCTATCTGAAGAGAAAGGAGGCTCAGCAAGGCCGTGGGAAATGTTACTTCTGTAAACGTTGTGCGCAGGTAGTATAGAGGACTTTGGACAGAGTACTGCTTGTGTACAAATTTTGTGCAAGTCTTGCATGTGGAAAAGGTACCTATGCTACTTGCACAAACACTGCATGACTGTTCACCTTCGCAAATTAACACGTGGCTTCAGGTAAGCTCATTCACTACTTATCACAGGTACTTGTACAGCGCACACTGTGCTGTCCGCGGGTTTTGTACACCAGGAGCTATAACTATTGCCTCCCCCCCCACCTGCAGTGAAACATGCAGGATGGGAACCAGATGCTCTGCAACTGGCATGAGTGGTACCCTCCCCTGAGTGGTAATGGGTGGGCAATCCTCTGGGCATCTTTCTGTTTATCCCTGCTGGAGAATGGAGACCTCTTTACTAAGGGGAGTGCCCTTAAAGACATCTCCACCAAAAACGCACTTGGGAACCTTGCTGGCCCTAGCTCAAAAGTTCTATCATTTGTTCAGGGGTGAACTCAAGTGCCAGCATACCAGCAAAGGATATGGGGCACCACTGGGAGTTAAGTCATAAAAATATAAACTCTAGTTCCAGCTAATTGAACAATCCAACAAAAGATCTATTTTTAAGATAAGGACACAGTTAAGCCTGTTAAATGATGTATGGTGGCAATCTGAACAGACAAGCATTACAAAATTTATTGCAAGTAAGAGGTCCACAACACTAAGAAAATTCTTAGAAGCAATGTACAAGCTGTTTCATACGGACTGACAGAAAAATAAAAACTGATACAACCTTAAGATAATGGATCTTCCTGAAAGACTGGGTACAAGAGGGTACTAAAAGCATTTCCATAAACTTTTCATTTGAAAATGCAGCGCTCACCCTTGCTTTAAGTGTGTGCATGCAGTCCATTCTCAGTCTGCCTATCCTTCTTAAATCCCTCTGCTCAAATCACTGAAGTGAAAAATGCCTCTGTCTATTTCTCAACTCCTTGAAGCTCAGAGGAAATGCAAAGAAATCATTCTGAACTCCACGCTCTGTTAGTCTGGGGAGGGAGAAAACACATTCAGAGTGTAAACAAAGTTATTAGCACCCCACCCCCACTGTGGCTGCTGTATCCCCAAACAGGAAGGAAATGCCAGGAAAGCAGGAGCCGTGTTACTCCCGCTAGGCCAAAAGGTATCCAGCTGTCCCTCAAAGCACTTGCTAAAGTGACCTCTTCATGCCAGTAGCTGTCTCAAAAGAATGCAGAGACAAAGAAAGAGTATCACTATTTCAGAATACCTTAAAGCAAATCAATTAACTCGTGGGAGATTGGTGCTTTGTCGAGTCAGGTTACAGCACTGCAGTCAAGCTGTTTGTCTTGATTGTTCCTACGCAGCTTTAAAAAAAAAAAAAAAAAAAAAAGGGCAGCAAATAGCCGAATGGTAGGAACTCAAGATCCAAGACAAAGACTTTTTTCTCTCTCATTCTTAAATTCCCTGGGCAAGGCCAACCATACAAAAAAGAAGTCTTAGGTTAGACGAGAAATACTACTCTTTACAAGACATGAACTTTCAGCCGGCTACTGTAAAGCATAAATTTCTATTGGTCATTCAGCTATCACAAAAAAAGTGAGCATAATCTTGAACTAACATCCCAGATACAACTCTTATCACCCGAGCAGCTGTAAAATTTTTCACCCTTTTGGCTCTATCTAGCCTCATTACCCAAGCAAACATGCTTCAGTGAGGAACAGCAACAATGGCAAAAGGAATAAAATGAAAAGTAATCAGCTGCACATCCAACTGGGCCCTCAAGAGCAAGAATACACTACAAGGAAGCTTTCTCAAGTCTACCTTCTGGGTGGAAGATTGGCATAATGGTTAAGGTGTTTACCTTGCATATACAAGGTGCAGACGGATTCTTACATGGGGTAACTGGCAAGCCTTAAAATCGCCCACAAGGGCAGTTCGTCTGGTACGAACCTATAAAACAAGGTCCACTCGTACAGCTGCTCATTCTACACTGATATAGTGTAACACTGTTAATTCCGCACAAATAAAGTCATGATCACTTCAAACAGCTGAAAAGAACTTCTGACAGCACAACTATATACTGAAACATACCAGGACTAGCTGCTCTAATTAAAAGCTACTCCAACTATACCCACAGACAATTAACAGATGAGCTCTTTTACTTTATCAAACTGATCTATGATGAGAGAGAATCTTTAAAATATGTCCTCAGTTGGGTTCTTCACTGTAACTACCAATAAAGCACTCTTGCCCTCCATACAGGCACCACCTAATTTTGCATGAGAGATGCAAGTGGACTGCCCTCGAGCCTAACGGCTTATCCCCAAGCTACTACAGAGCAAGCTTCCTATAAAGTAAAATGACGATTCGATGACCAATTAAGAGTAAATATCAGAATTAAAAGAGAATGCTAAAATTCGAGGCTGAATGGAAGATGTACCCCCAGCACAGTGTGATGGAAATGTGCCTCACTCCAACAGGCGCACTCATGTCAGTGCTAAACAAAAAAAAAATGCATCTGTTACATCTGTCCGGCATTGAGAAAAGTCCTTGATGGGTGCTTAGATGAAACTGCCTTATCAAGAGAGACTCTACTCCTAGACCGGTGCTCAAACAATAACCATGCATGTACCAAAGCCTAGCTGATCTGCAGGTATGTATAAAAATATTCTTGAAGCAAGCACTGGAGAATGGCACCCTTACCGAGTGGGAGAAGCTTTGTTAGTTGAAGTTCTTGACAACAGTTCACCATAGAGGAGGAGGATCAAAAGTGGTTAGCGATCCATCTGAAGAATTTACTTGCCAACCACAAGGCCCTTACTACAAACCCTTCCCTCTCCAAGGAGGAAGAAAAAGGAGTGCATCTTAAATTTGTAAATCTGTATCAGGCAACAGTTGTCAGGCTGTGAATGTGCAGGGTCTAAATGGTTCTCTGCCCCTCTCAAAGAATACATAGATAAATGAACTGGTCCATTGATAAACACCACTTCTAGAAAGAAACTGGAGTTGGTCCCGAGGGACATACTGCATGCAGAGAGGAGAGCGGCAATGATGAGTTTCTTAGAAATAACTCCAATGTCACTATTGTCATGGATTAGTACTAAGCGCTTGATTAGGTACACCATTTGTAGCCTAGCCACACTGATACCACACTGAATTTACTAAGACAGGAATTAATACCAGATACCCACAAGGAAGAATTTCTTTAAACCTAGTTACATCCCATTCCCATAAGAGTTTGGGCCATACTGGAGCTGTACTTTCAACTGTCCAAACAGGTTGCCACTTAAGGGTTAGGAAAAGTTATGCCCTGCATCCAGGGGATTCTATTCCATTGAAGGCATTCTCAGAGACCGCTATCCATCACACCAAGTCTTACTATTAAGTAGAAATTCAGATTTTGAGAAAGTGTTTTATAAATGTGAAGGAGGTTGCACAGGACCACATCCTTCCAGGCTCTGTAGACTAGAGGCTCTGTAGACTAGACAAGAGGTCCCCTCAGGAGTCAAGACAGGAGGCAGTCAAAACTTTAAGGCAGTCAGAATAGCTAAACGTGGACATGCCCTTTATTCTCTCACCAAGGAATTCCTGTGGCCTCAACCTGCATCAAGTTTGGTTAAGTACATACCAAGTGGACATTACACTAAATGGCCTGAAAAGGGAGTAGAGGGGGTTACTGCAGCTTAGAAATCAAAAACATGAGGAAGTCAATTACGAATCCTGGACCCTCTATAGCAAGGCCCTAGCAGACCTGTTGAGGACCTGGAAAAGG
>NC_056737.1:244263336-244275836 GCF_019279795.1 Protopterus annectens
GCTGCCGAGGTTAAAAAGGGTTTTATTCTGTATAAGGAGCCTATTTTTCTGTTCACTGTTTTAATGGTGTTGTTTATATTGTAATCAAATGAGAGATGATTATCAATGGTTATACCTAGAAGTTTAGTGGTAGTATCGGGGAGAATAACAGTTCCATTATTTGAAGAGATTGAAAAGTCTAATGGGGAAGACCTAGTGGTGGGTGTAAAGAGAAGTTTTGTTTTTTTAGCATTGAGAAGGAGACAGCGTTTGGTAAACCATATTTTTACAGTGTTGAAGACATCTTGAGTAAGAGAATACAGTTCAGATTGAGAGGTAGATGAGCATATTAGTGTGGAGTCATCCGCATATTGAATACAAGTGGCTTGTGGAATTGCTACATGGAGATCATTAATAAATAAGAAGAGAAGTGGACCAAGAATAGATCCCAGAGGGACCCCAATGGTAACAGGTAGAAAGGATGAGACTTGATTTTCCCAGAGGACTGCTTGTTGTCTATTGCTGAGGTATGATCTGAACCACTTTAAGGCTAGAGAATCAAAGGAAAGAGATTCCAGAATATTGATTAAGAGGGTATGGTTAACCATGTCGAAAGCTTTAGAGAGGTCAATGAAAAGTGCAGATGAGAGGAGGTTTTTGTTACGATTTCTATTGATGGTATCTGTGAAGGATAGAAGGGCAGTAGTGGTACTATGTGATGGTACCACTAGATAGGTAGATGCATTTGGTTTGAGGTCCATGTGCCCTGAATGCATCTTCCTGCCACGAGGGCCCCTCCAGGCATAATCTGATGCATCCGTTGTTAGTATCTGCCTGGCTGGGGGCAATGTGAATGGCTATCCCTTGTTTTGGTGACAAGCCTTTGCCCACCATCGAAACTCCTGTTGCAGGCAGGGAGAGGATAATCATAGTTTCCAGGCTGTGGCAATGTTGAGTCCAAACACTTTTTAGGTGCCATTGAAGTTTCCTCATATGCAGTCTTGCATATGGAATTAGTAGGATGCAGAATGCCATGAAGCCCAAAGCCTGCAGAATTTTTCTTGCAGATAACTGGGCCTTTGTTGCCAACATTTTGAAATAGGTAGCCAGTTGCCTTTGTCTGGCGTGAGATAAGCCATCTGGGCAGTTGTATTTAAGCTTGCACCCAGGAATATTATCTCTTGAGGGTGTACTACTTTTACCTAGGCATGTTAGAAGTCTTTTCACAAACGCCAGATGCTGTAGAAGAATGTCCTTGTTCTCTGCTTGAATTAGACAGTCATCCAAGTAAGGATATATTTGTATTCCTTTGTCTGCAGAATGCAATTACTGGTCCCAGGCACTTTGTAAAGACCCTGGGTGCAGTAGATAAGCCTAAGGGCAGTGCAGAGAATTGGTAATGTATTGAGCCAGCCTTGAATCTGAGGCATCTTCTGCATATTTGTCTGACTGGGACATGCAGGTATGCCTCTTTTAGGTCTAAATTCACAAGCCAAGCGTTCTTGCCCAGCATGGGCAGAAGCTGCTGCAAAGTCAACATCTTGAATTTTAGTATATCCAGGAATGTGTTCAGAATAGATAGGTCCAGTATTGGCCTCCAGGCCTTGTCCTTTCTGGGTAACAAGAACAGTCTTGAGTAAAATCCTTGTCTCTGCTCTTCCTCTGGTACTTGTTGAATGGCCTCCATGTCCATTAGGGATGAGACTCGTTTTTGTGCCTCTGCCCACTGATTTTTTAGCAGATCTGGCCAGCCGTTTGCCTTTGGCAGGGTATGGAAATGGAACTTGTAGCCTTGTGACACGATATTTAGAACCCACTTGTCCTGGGTTATGATGTGCCAATTTTGAGAAAAAAGTGCTAATTTTTCCCCTAAGGGTGCTGCCAGGAGATGAGTGCTTGGTGCAGGCAGGGGGAAGTCATTGGGAATGTTTCCTGTATGGTTGTGATTTGTCTTCTCCAACTTTGGAGGTAGAAGCACCCCATTGCTTTTACCTGTAAGTAACCTTGCGCCTGGGATCTGCCTCTGGAGTGTCTGGATCTGCTCCTTTGAGGTCTAACACAGGAAAGGACCAATTCTTTGTTGGCCAGTGTGTACTAAACCTAGGTGGCTGTACTTGTAAAAAATATTTGACAGTTTGCATAGATTTTGCTTTGTCCTTCATTTTCTTTAACACCTCTTCCGCCTTAACACCAAAGCATCATGCTGTAAAGGTGCATCTAATAATTGAACTTTGACATGATCAGGCAGATTTTGTTCCTTTAACAAAGCATGCCTCCTAATTACAGAACCTGTAACTGCGGCCCTGCAGGCGGCCTCCAAAGAATCAAAACCACATTGCAAAGTATGCTTTCCAACTTGTTCAGCTGCATGCAATAAATCCTGCATTTCCTTGTTTTCTGCACATTCAGAGTTTAACATTTTCTGTTTAAGCAATGCCATGACATGTTGATATTTGAGCGCATGAAACTGACAGTTTAAGGCCCTTATAGCCAAGGTAGCAGATGTGTATACCTTTTTCCCCCCATCTGTCCAGTGCCCTAGAATCCCTGTCAGAGGGGGTAGGGTTTTTTGCAGTGGAAGCCTCAACTCCCTTGGGACCCTGTGAAATAGTTTCTGGGTCTGCAGCAGGGTTTTTAAAAAGGAATTTATGACAGTCAGGAACCCTGTAATGTCAGGCTTAACAGGAGCTGGAGGTAAGGAGTCAGGGGTAAGACTAGACACCGAAAAAACATCTACAATATCCAACACAGGTGGAATGGCTAGTGGCCTGTGTTGAGATAGTAAGAGGAAATCCCTGAGCCTCTTGATTCTGAAAAATCTTGGCTCTCCCAGTGGAAATGCTCCCTCATGGTATGCAAGGTTTCCCAAAAGAATAGTCCTCAGGAGGAGAAGCTGAAGGAATAGATTCTTCAGCATCAGATTCCTCATAGGGGGGAAGAGAATATTCCTCATCAGAAGAGGAATCAGAAGAAATAGAAACCTGATCTGAAGATTCATAGTCTTGTCTCTTGCCTAGGCCCTCTTATCAGGATGGGGATGGGAACTCCTGATCAATGTAATCAAGTCTTCATGCCCAAAAAAACAGATGCTCAAAATGGCCGGAGTCCTGTCCATGTGGCTCTTGAGATAGTTTCTTTGTCTTTGAAGGTGCTTTAGTCTTTGCCTTAGAAGCTGAAGTTGGTTTAATGTGTAGATGTTTAGGTCTGAATGCACCCTCAGAAGCCGGTGCCTTCTCAGCGACTCAACACCCATCTGAGGGAATAGTGTCAGAGGCTCCAATAACTTGAGTTTCCAGCGGCATAGTCAACTCCACGTGGGAGTCAGCAGCTTGCGACTCTAAAGTAGCGGGTGTCAGGGGCTGCGAAAGCACCTCACTGAGAACCGGCGACTGGCTTAGGAGAAGCTTAGTCGTCAGTTTTGGGCCTCGGTTGCCTATCTTTTTCTTTGCATTTTTTGCGTACTCCAGTAGTCGGGATGTCTGTCAGATGACATTTTGTAATTAAATCTATGGCCAAAATAGTTTAATGCAAAATCATACAGACGCTTAACAGTGCGTTGGTTAAATCTAGCACAAAACAGACAACTTGAAACATCGTGGTCAGGGCCTAGGCAAGTAATACAGTAAGGATGAAAGTCCCTATGGAGGTATTGGCTTTCCACAAGAAGTACAATTAACTTTTTCTGACATCGGTCTGGAGCAAGAAAAAAAGTTTCCCCAAATGGGTACTTAGCTTTGTTTCAGATCCGAAGTCTTCATTAAACGAAAATCTCAGGAGTCGGCCGACCGGCACTTGTGAACTGCTTTTGGCACTGTGCGGCAAGAAAGACTAAATGGCGTTGGTCGCATCTTTTATACCCCTGACGTCAGGGAAGGAGCGACCGCAGCAGGACCCAGGACTTTGGAATTCAGGCCGACTGAGGGCAACCTGCCAGCAGGATTACCCAAATGTAATGACTGCAATAGTGAAACACGAAGAACATCCATACCTGCCAAGGTCAGAAAGGAGCAATGAGGATGACAGAGCTCTTCAAGTTTGGAATCCGAGGAAGAGGAAGGTAGGCATACAGAAGACTAGGGGGCCAATTGTAAATCTACAGCATCTCCCAGTGATTCCCCCAGAGGATCAAAGCAAAGTATTTGTTGCACTTAGAGGGGTAAAGCAAACAGGATGCAGCAAGGCTGGCCCCAGAAGCTGAAGATCATATTCGCTGACAGACCACTCATGGATCTGCTGAGCCTGTTTACTAGTGTGTTGGTTTTCCCCCGGGATGTGCGTTGCAATAAGAAAGCGGTCTGAAGCAATTGCTCATTCCAAAACCCTTACGCCTCTCAGCAGAGTGTATAAAGTCAGGCTCCTCCTTGCTTGTTGATGTACCAGACTAATGACATGTTCTGTTTGAACTACAATAAGTAGGAGGATGTTTTGAAATGTTTGCAATGCTAGGACCGCTCTAATCTCTAGGACAGACAGAAATTTATCTCCAGAGGGGACCATGTGCCTTGGACCATCTTTCCCAAGAAATACCCCACCACCCCAGCTGGAAAACATTCGTGGTTACTGTGGCAAATGGGGGAGGAAGAGTGAACAGTCTGCCCAGAAATAGGTCGGACTGAATCCGACAATTAATATGTTTGCAGACTGGAGTGAGTGTTATGGGAAACTACAAGGGCTGATAAATCATGGACCACTGTGCCACCAAGATCCACTGAAGAATTTACACAAAGGAATCGTGCTATAGGGAGCAGAGGTATGGCAGCAGACATCAACTCCAGAGCAGGTAATACTAAACTTGCTGGAGGAGACCGGTGATATTGTACAGAATGAACCTGATGTTTTAATGATCTGATACAATGGAGGGTTAAAGGAGGCCACCTGAGCTGTGGAATTCAAAATAGTCCACATGAATTCCAATGTCCGTACCAGGGACTAGGTTTGACTTGGCATGGTTTACCGAAATGCCTGAAGTGAAACCTGGAGCTAGTCATCCTTGGCTAGTAAAAGTTAATGCTTGGATGAGATGGTGAAGAGCCAATCATTGAGATATGCAAACACTTGGAATTCCCTGGAGTCTCAAGTGAGCGGCCACAAATGCCATGCATTTGGTAAACACCCTGGGTCTGTTTTGAGTCCAAAGGGCAGTGCTCTGAATTGAGGATAGTCTCCCAGCCAAAAGCATAGTCATCTCCTGGATCGCCTATTTTGTGTACAATATTATGCATCCTGGAGATCTACTGAGCACATCCAATCATCCCTGGGCAGAAGAGGCAGAAAGGACTGAACCATGACTATGTAGAACTTCATCTTCTTTACATACTGGTTCAACTTGCTTAGATCCAAAATGGGTCCTAGGTTCCCCGTTTTCTTTGCACCAACAAGAAGTCTGAGTAAGTTCCAAATCGTATCCTGTATGGTGGGACATCTAGGACTCCCTCTGTAGCAGTTTTTGTTATTCTCATGCTGCATCCTTCCTCTGACTGGGTGGAACATCGGGAAGTTTCTTCTTTTGAATAGGAAGAGAATGGAAAAATGGTATGCAGTAACCTCTGGATAAGATTCTTAGCACCCAGGAATCGTGAGACATCTATCCAGGCATCTAGATGCAAACAAATGACCCAAAACTGCCTCCAGAGTTGCACAGTCTGACAGCATTTCAGAACGCTGATAGGGCCCATTGGAAAGGGAATCTCTAAAGCCCTGGTTCTGCAGGCCCCTCTACCTCCAGGCTTGAGTCTGCCATTAAAATTTCCTCCTCTGCCCCTGGAGGAATTATCCCCAAGCAAACTCTGAAAAGGCTCCTGAGATTTTCAGAACCACATCTTACCACCTTCATTGGTTTCTGGAGAAGGTTCGTTGAGGGGTAGAAAACTTGATTTCTAAGGCAGTCTTTCCCTCTTGTCTGTGGGTAATAGAGTCCCTACCTGATGGACCGAACAAAGAAAAGCCAAGGGGGCAGTGAAAGGATATCCTGAAGGGCTCAGTAAAATCACAGCCACATCCAAGCATGTCTCCGTATGGCTATACCTGAACTGGCTGCTTGAGAGGGACCTTCCGCTGTATGGGAGATCAGCCTCATTGACATATTTGAAATGGACAAGAGTGTGGTCAGTTGAAAATCTTTTTGAAATCCTCAGCAGAGATGGACTCCTATAGCATCTGACATCTCCTTACTCAAACCTCTGCATCCGAGTGGGATGTGCCAATTTAGAGACCTCAGCGCAAAAGTAGCCGAAGCAAACACTTGCTTTCCAAATCTGTCCATAGTCTGTCCCCCCATGTTCAGTGGATGGACAGAAGAGCTCTGTTCAGCTAGCTCCTACTTGGTCGCTGCCACCACTGCAATGGCAACTGGGACTCCCTTGCTCCAGTGGGGTCCATCAACAGTAGGGGCAGAAATTTGTCTGTGCACTTGGGAATAGGTCTGACAGTGTCTGGCTTCTTCCAGGCCTAGTAGGAAACCAAGTCAATCAGTTCATCTGCCTGGGGGGTCTCTGATACCTTACGAAGGAGATATGTGGCAATCTGGGGATCCCTCTCCCTCAAAATCAGTCTCTTGGCCAAATCTGTAGAACCCCTAATACATGCCCTCTTCTGAGGAACCTCTGCCAAGGGCTGTTTGGGAAAGGCATCAAGAGGGGAGAAATTCCTCTAAAGGAACTGTCTGGAGACTTCCCAGAACTGGATGACCCCGTGGGATAGGTCTAATGGGCTCAGAACTCAAAAATGGGAGACTGGTAGGATCAGAGATTACCACAGCACCCCCTCCCACCAGCGAGGAAGGTAGGTTGAGGCTGCACCTGGATCCAAGCCTCAAGAGAAGAATCCGACCCAAGGTGTCCAGTGCAGAGGCTCCAAGAGGAAGGGATGGAGCTGACAAAAAAAAAAAAAAAAAAAGCCATATCAGGGGCTAACCTCTCAGAACTCAGATTCTTTGTTCAGATGGCATGGCAGAACTTCAGGCACTAACCTCTCAGAACTCTGACCAGATGGCAACTCAAATTCTCTGATCAGATGGCATGGCAGAACTAGTAAGGGACACTGTCGGAGTAGAGAAGGTACTTTCCCTCAGACACTGCACCTCTTTGGGGATCTCATATCCTGGGACTCCAAAACCACTGGCTGGATCAGAGGAGACGCAATGGGCTTAGCAGATGCACTCAGATCCAGGAAGGGACGGAGATGGCAGGACCCCCTATCTGGATCGGAGCACTGAGAAATTTCTGCATCATCCTATCCCCAACGGTCTCAGACAAACTCCTACAAGACCTGGAAGGCACTGTGGATGAGGGTCTGGAGCATTTGGCCTGGTAAGGAAGGAGATGTTAACGAATGATAAACTCCTGAGTATGCCTCCTGTGGGCAGAGCTACAAGTCTAATCAGAAGTTCTGGGATCCAATGAGGAGGAAGAAGTGGAGAAATTATCCAAGCTAAAACTGTAGGATCCAAACGGTGTTTAAGATCCAAAGCCGTTGGATCAGTGAATTTTTGGATCTTTCTCCAAAAGCTCTTTTTGGTTTCAAAAGAAACGCATTCTGCTTGTTTGCTGGGTGAGGGGGGGGGGTTTGAACCCCAGAAGAAGCAGGAAAAATGCCTTTAAGTATTAATTTACTGCGCCTGTTGGCTACTGCTCTGGAGTTGAAGGTAGCGCATACCATACTGAACATTCTGTATTGAGGTCATCAGGTCCTGAACAGTAAACACTTAGAGGGCATCCAAATTGGGGATTTTATGCCCAAAAGAAGTGCACTTCTTGAACCGTGTCTCTCGAATATAGCTGACTAAAGGAAAAAAAAAATCAGATCCACCAGACAACCCTACACGCCAAAGCCTTTTTAAAAAGGAGAGCAACGAGAGAGTAAGCTCAAAAAACATACCATAGCTGGTATTACTTGTTTTAACTACCTAAAAAATGATATTTGGCAGGAACTACTGAAAAAGATTAAAAGATACAGGACAAGATAAACACTACCACCACCCAGCGAATGCTAAGAGGGAGGAAAAAAGTAAAGGGTACAGGAGGAGGAAAAAGAAATAGGACTATCCAAATTTTTTTACTCAAATAATCATTTACAGCTCAAGAGCAGAGTTTACATTTAACCACAATGGCAGCAAACGAGATATGAAGTGTTGTTGATGGAATAGAGCATTATGGGTAGGAGGAGGAGCTTGAGATGCGGATCCGAAGTCTACTGAATGCGGCAAAGTCGTATCAGAGGATCTGATCCCATTGGTGAGGAAGAATGAAAAGGAGAGATGTAGTCTTAAACCCCTTTTCCACAAAGGCAAAAGTAACACGGTTTAAAAAAAGACAAGAGACAGTCGATAAGACACTTTTGCCTAGCTTAAAATTAATAACTTCACAGAAGTTCATGCAAGGTTTTCTCACCTGAAGGGAACACATCTGCTTAGCAATGCAAGTGTTAACCAACCTAAAATCCTTGAAAAGCCCACAAGAGAAGCACACTTTGGCAGAAGGAAAGCTCTGAAGGGCTTGATGCCTAAACCACTCTTTCCTCAGCTCAGAGCTGAACAAATTATGGGTGTGTTAAAGATGCCCTTGAAGCATTGGTAGCTGGCTGGCTGTTGCATCCTGTGTAAAACACCCACACAGGTAAGGCTACTGCAGCAGTGATCACAATGACAACCACCACCAACTTTACCATACACCAACATACACGTTAGTCAGGTATGGCATCTACTTAAGAATGGCACCTTATGCTTTTTATGGCTATAGGAAGCTTACTACAATCAATTTCCAGTGAGGCACGAGTCCACCACACAGGCTAGGGAGGGCTAAAGGCACCTGATAAGACTGAAGTACAGGTCTTACAAAGGAGATGAAAAAAAACGCAGATTTTTCATAAGCCACCTCCATAACCAGAGACTTGAACAGTGTGGGGACCTCTACTTCAGATTCTGCTCTTTACTGTATTATCTTCTGTGCATTTTTGAAACCTTTTAACCAAGATTGTGTTGTCTTTTAAGCAGTTCTTCTAGTCAGTGAGAAGCATCAATCTTTGAAAGTTTTTTTCGAGGTTTAGCTTGAGACTGAAGAGAAAGAATGAGTCCTTGCTTCACCAAAGACGCCAAAGGATCAAGAAACATAGGGGAACTGAAATAATCCTACGGAATTCTGCAGGAGGAGGGTGGGGAATCTACTTCAAAGACATTGTCTAACCTTTAATTCTCAATGTGTCAAACGCAGCAGAAATTTACAATCAGGAAGCCGGGAGCCATTCAATGTGAAACCAAATTGTTTTATAGCTGGAAAGAACTTTGTCAAATCAGCATATTACAATGATGATAACAGTGTTTAGCAAACTGGGAGAGGATTGCATTGAGAGTTCTCTACTCCAGCATCATAAATTTTCTGTTCCTGCAGATAGAGCTCTTCAAAGTTTGATCTTGCGAGTTGTACATAAGATTATATAGTACCTAAAACGTGTTCCTTTTCACATATAGAACCAGATAAGCTCAGTCAACAAAACTATGCCCCCCCAGTGTCATACAATGAATCAACTCTAAAGTTTAACCATTTTTTTTGGGGGGGGGGGTTGTTCTTACATGCAGTATAAAAACGTTTTAACCAAAAGTGTGAAACGCAATTAGTGTTAAAGCAAAACACCAAAAAAAAAAAAAAAAAACATCCTTCCTTACACCTGAAGCACTGCCAGATAACAGTATTTCGATTACATTTTTAGGAAAACACTACAGTTCACAAACATGTTATGCCAAAATATCTCATCACTTCAAAAACTATAAAAGTTCTAGAAATAGAGGCAAAATGTAATCTAACTGCAGCAGTAAAGTTAAACTGCTTCCAAGAAACAGTTAATTCAAATCTGTCCAGCAACACAATGTTAGTTACTGAAGCAAAGAACTGGCAGTCTCCAACGCTACCTCATAGAAAAAGTTTTCTGTCCGTGTAAATGTGGTTACTGCAGGGGATACCCACGCTTCTTGAAGCAGACATCTGCTGTTTCCATTTGGATCATTCATTAAGAGCAGTTACAACAACAAACGGAAGTGTTGCATGAATACCATGTAAATTGTGTTTGTTAAAGCAAATCAATCACTCGTTCGTCCATTCATACTTGTTAAAGAAGAACTACAGGGAAGCACAGCTTCCTGCAAGCCCAAAACTTTATGCACTGGCTAAACCTTTCACACGGATTGCAACTGCATTACACACTTAAACTGGAGTTAAAGGAGCAATGAAATGCACTTAAACAAAACAGAACTTTAAAGTGATGGCAATGATAAACACCACTAGCGCAGCATTAACATGTAGAAACGGGATTACATAAAAACTGATGGGAGAGTAAGATGTAGGGACCGGACAAACTTGTTCTCCTTTAATCTGACATTTCCATACTCTTAATCAATGCAAAAAAGACTTGCACTGAATACTCCAGCTTGGACAAAAAAAGTAGGACAAAAAAAGGACAAAAAGTTAGCTTTAAAACTTGATACAGAGTTTCTCACACATCATATACGAGAGAAATGGATTAACATTTTCACAACTTTTAAGACATTTGTTTGGAGGAAAAGGATTTTCTTTTTTAAATTAGCATAAGGGTCAGCACAGGTTGGAAGTTTTGGAGACAAAGCCAGAGAGGCAAGATTACGTTGGTTTGGACATGTGCTGAGGAGGGATGTAGAGTATATTCGGACAAAGATGCTAAGGATGAAGCTGCCAGGTAACAGGAAAAGAAGAAGGCCTAAGATGAGGTTTATGGATGTGGTGTGAGAGCAAGATGCAGAGGACAGGAAGAAATGGAAACAGTTGATCTGCTGTGGCGACGCCCAACAGGAGCAGCCAAAAGAAGAGCATAGCACAATATTTTTAATAGCATTACATAAGATTAAAAATATTCAAGCAGCTTGTAATCCAAAGAGATGTTTCTACAGTAAACTGTTAACCAGCACCCATGGGGGATTGACATGCTAGATAACTGTACTCTCTAGTTGCTTGAAAGTTACAGTTAAAAATAGGCCCGACTAATACTGCACCCTATACTGTTTGGTTTGACTTCTCAGGTTGGGTGGGAAGAGGAAATTTATTCCCATCTCCCTTTTTAAAACTATAAAAACGTTTCTGCGTGGGTGGGGGAGGTGGGTGGGAGTGCAACACAAATGGTTGCTTGAGTTATGGTGAACTGAGTTTACTGTAAAATAATGTCTGTATTCAAACATAAGACTAATTACAAATACCTCAAACATTTCAATTGGCATCCGTGCAAGGCTAGAGAAAAGGGTAAAGTTGCAAACAAAGCAGTATATAAATAATCTTTAAGAACAGAAATATCCATCATCACAAATGGTGCACAATCAATACAGCTGACAACAGTACTTCTGATACCTGTATACCGGTATTCACTCCTAATGCATATGATGGCCCAAACAGTTAATCACAACATAAGACATTAAGCTTCTCTGTGGCATAATCTAACTTCATACATTTCCAAACATTATGAATGCTATGCATAAACACAAGTACACTGCTTATGCTAGTGTGATGTTCTTGAGCCTATGGAGAATGGAGCTACTAAAAATGTAGCCACCACTGACTGGGTCATGGCCCCTTTATTACCTAATTTAGGGCAATACCCACCAAGGTGTCGAATTTAGCGATTCTCACATATGGAGAATGCCTTCAGTTTTACAAGGTTATTTCTCTCTCAATACTGAAGAGCATCAATACCCTTCATCTGCCAACACTTCATAAATTACCACCTCCTGTGTGTTTACCATCCTTAGTCTCCACAAATATGTTGAATAAGAAAGGCACAACTATCTCTATTACTATGCAATCCTCCCATACTTCTAAGCCTATTAAAAAAGTGGGAGAAACAGTCCAACAGGTGCAGAACTAGGAACAGTCCATATCTCATTGATGGGTGCGATATAAAGGTGCTCGTGTGTGTGAACGCACAATGTGGCAAGATGGCTACAATGGGGATTGTGCACACAATGCAATACTGTGGTAGCTGTGAAGTATTGGAAACATGAACCACAAAACATTACTGAATGATAAATTTCACACCTCATGGAATCACCCAACATAAATAACTGTTGCGCAAATGCAGGCAAGAAAAAGATGTACAGCAGCACACGAAAAAAAATAAAGTAATGCTAATCAATGAAGTTGCTACATCACCAAGCTGTTAGAGTCTTGCATACTAAGACAGGAGGTCAAAATACTAGGATTTGCAAGCAGAAACAAGAACAATGTGGAATAAAGATACTCATGGAGATCCAACGGTAGTTGCAGAAACAGGACTAAATTTACAATTGTACTTAAATATGCTAATAATTCATCTACCACTGTATGAAACACAAGGAGGCAATTCTGGGTAAACTGCTGGTGCTGAGAAAAGCACTCTTGGAAAACAAGGAAGACTAAAGCAATACAAATTTCATTAACGCTAATCGCACCCTGACTTAGAAATGGGGTCCATTACAGTCAAGGTTGTTGTTGTCTTTCGGCTTTTCCAGGTTAGGGGTCGCCACAGCAGAA
>NC_056737.1:244285836-244288336 GCF_019279795.1 Protopterus annectens
CAAGAATGATGCCACAATACAGAGATAAGATGATCAGCTTTAACAATTGGCTTAAACACTGGTGTCATTCAAAGGGGATCCAGTATCTGTCTGCCTGGGATGACATGCTGGACAAGCCACGCTGTTTCGCAAGGGACGGCTTGCACCTGTCACCCCTGGGATTCCGGATATTGGCAAAGGCTCTTGCCACCCCCATAGTGCCTTTTTTAGGCAAGGCTCAAATTCTAAACCTACCACCCTAGAACACAAAAAGGAAATAAACTAAGGGTAATGCTGCTCAATGCCAGAAGTCTAAATCTCAAAATGCACGCACTCGAGGCCCTTCTCAGTATGGAGAACATCGATGTCTGTGCTGTGACAGAAACCTGGTTCAAGGCTCCTGAGAGCACCCCAGCGCTATCAGGTTTTACCTCATATCATGCTCCGCCCCAAAATCAGGAAAATACCAAGAAAGGAGGGGGGGTATCCATATTCATCAAGGACACCCACACCTCAAGACTGGTGGCAACGCATGATGCATCGGAGACCATCCAGGTGCAATTAACTGTAGGCAAGACTGCTCTGCAAATAGTAGCATGTTACAGGCCACCTCACAAACTCAGGAACCTCACATGGCCTTCCTGAAAACACTAGAGGGGATAAATGTATCACCAAACACCATCATACTAGGTGACTTCAATTACCCAAATATAGACTGGGAACACTACTCAAGCCCAAACACCCTAGCCCAAAAGTTCCTGAATTCATAAACTCAAATGCCATGGAACAACTAGTCACCATTCCCACAAGAGGAGATAACATACTTGATCTCATCATCACGAACATGGGAGCACAATGTTCAACACCGGAAGTATACCCCTCACTGGTGAGATCAGATCACAACTAATCTCGCTGGAGGTCCTCATCCCACCCCCACCTGAAATAAAAATAACCACAGTAAAGAACTTCCCAAAAGCCGACTTCACACTTCTAAAGACTAGTGTGGTCTCCTTTAAGGCCCCCGAGTCAGCGGAAAACAGTACTCAAGCCGCTGAATCACTTACAAATGCCTTCTACCAGCACCTGCAGGACTGCATGGATAAGGCAATCCCAAGCAAAACAAAGACTCTTTGTACCAAAGGCAAGCGCCCAGTCTGGTGGACCCCAGCCATAAACAAACTCTACAACAAAAGGAGGAAGCTACTACAAGATAGAGCAAAATCCTTAAAAGGTAAGACACCCTTGATCACTATAAGTAAAAACTAAGAGCTCTCATAAAATCATCCAAAGCAAATTTCGAGAGAAAAATAGCTAAAGACTCAAAAGACAATCATAAGGCCTTCTTTAGCTATGTTAGAAACCTAGGAGGAAACTCCCAGATATGCTCAGAACTAGTTCAAAATGATGTGAAGATTACTGATCCTACAGACATTGCCAACATACTGGCTGACAGGTTCAGTGCAAACTTCTCACCCTCCCCCAAAAGGAGAGATATCTATACCAAATGATTGCAGCCCCCAAACATCTCCAGCCCAAGTGAGAACTGCTCTCCAAAGCAAAAACACAGCATCCATGGGACCTGATGGTGTCCCCGGCTGTGTGCTCCATGAACTCAATGAGGAATTAAACCCACAGCTAGGACAGCTGTTTAATCAAAGTCTTACCTCTGATACGCACTCCAGGAGTGGCGACTGCAACTGTGGTCCCACTTCACAAAGGCGGTGCCTCCACCGACCCTGGTAATTACCGCCCATTAGCTTGACAAGCCTTATCTGAAAAGCCATGGAGAGGATCATAATGGACCTCATAAATAAAGACATTGGGAATTTGCAGACTTTGGATCCAACCCAGTTTGGCTTTGTCAAAGGCAGATCATGCCTTTTAAACTTGATTGACTTTTTCAAACAGTCACCAAAGCCATTGATGAGGGAAAGGCAGTCCATACAGCCTACCTCGATCTGGCTAAGGCCTTCGATACAATACCCCACTCGGTATCATTGAAAACTCATCAGCTTAAATGTTAACCCATACATCACAAGATGGGTTGCAAACTGGCTGAGTGACAGAACCCACAGGGTCAGAGTTGCTGGCGCCATGTCAGACTCAAAGCCTGTCACAAGTGGTGTCCCACAGGGCTCAGTCCTGGCCCACTCTTGTTTGGCATCTACTTTTCTGAAGTACAAGCAAACACAGGAGGGTTATGGCTGACAAAGTTTGCAGATGACTGCAAACTGGGCCATAGTAGAAAACACATCTGACACAGATATCCTTCAGAAGGGTCTCACAGAAACGGATAACTGGTGCCAGAGCCACGGCCTAAAGTTAAATGCCAAAAATGCATAGTCATACCCTTCGGGAAAAACAAGGTTACCCCTAGCTACCAAATAGGAGGCAATCCACTGAGCACAGAAGAAGTTATCAGGGACCTGGGGACCCAGGTTGATAGTAGTCTGTCATTCGACACCCATGTAGCTAAAGTAGTTAGGAAGACCTTCTACATTGCCCACCTTATCATGAAGGG
>NC_056737.1:244298336-244358336 GCF_019279795.1 Protopterus annectens
ACAGTCTGATCCCATTGATGCTGTTTTTTTGCTTTGGAGAGGGCAGCTCTTACCTGAGCATCTGAGATGTCAGGGGGCAGCACTCTGTTGAGATAGTTATTTGCCCTTTTGGTGGGGGGTGGGGGGAGAAGTTTGCGCTGAACCAGTCAGCTAGCATGTTGGCAATGTCTGTGGGTTCTGTGTATTTGTCATTTTGGACTAATCCTGAGCATATCTGGGAATTCCCACCCAGGTTACTAACAACAAAAGAAAGCTTTTTGATTATCCTTAGTGTCCTGTGCAATTTTTCTCTCGAAGCTGGCCTTAGACAATTTTATGAGTTCCCGTAGTTTTTTTGCTAATACTGATCAGAGATCCCTTCCCTTTTTGGGATTCTGCTCAATCATGTAGTAGCTTCCTCCTTCTACTGTATAGTTTGTTTATGGCTGGGGTCCACCAGACAGGACGTCTGCCTTTGGAGGACTGGGTCTTGATTTTATTTGGGATTGCATGATCCATGCATTCCTGAAGGTGTTCATAGAATGCGTTTATAAAGGATTCTGCGGTCTAGGCCGTATTTTCCACAGGCCCGGGGGCTTTGAAGGATTCCACCTCGGTTTTGAGGAGTGTGAAATTTGCTTTAGAGAAGTTTTTCACTGTGGTTTTCTGGGCAGGGGGTGGGGTCAGGATGTGAATATCCAGTGAGATTAGTTTATGGCCTGATCTTACCAGTGAGGTATACACTTCTGGTCTGGAGCATAAAGTCCCCTTGTTGGTGATTATCAGGTCCAGTATGTTTTCCACTCTTGTGGGAGTGGTAACAAGTTGTATCATAGCATTTGAGTTTATAAATGCTAGGAACCTTTGGGCTAGGGTGTTGGAGCTAGAGTAATGCTCCCAGTCTATGTTTGGGTAATTGAAGTCGCCCAATATAATGGTGTTTGGAGAGAACTTCATATTTTCCAGTGTTCTCAGGAAGGCCAAGTGGGGTTCCTGGGTTTGGGAAGGTGGTCTGTAGCAGGCTATAAACTGGAAGGCAGTTTTACCCACTGTTAGTTGCACATGGATAGTCTCTGATGTTTCGTGCTGTGCCACCAACCTGGAGGTATGGGTATCTTTGACTAATATTGATATTCCCCCTCCTTTTGTGGTTCAGTCCAAGTTTTGGGGCCGAAAAGCATGGTATGAGGTATAACCTGGTAGTGCTGGGGTGCTCTCGGGAGCCTTGAACCAGGTTTCTGTTACTGCACAGATATCGATGTTCTCCATGCTAAGGAGAGTTTTGAGTGTGTGCATCTTCAGGTTTAGACTTCTGGCGTTGCGTAGCATTACTCAGTTTCTTATCCCTTGTGATACCTATGGAGGTGGGTTTGTCTTTTGAGCCTTGCCTAAAAAAGGCACTATGGGGGTAGCAAGAGCCTTTGCCAATATCCAAAAGCCCAGGGGTGACAGGTGTAAGCCAGCCCTGGCGAAGCATCGTGGCTTGTCGAGCATGTCATCCCAGTCTGACAGGCATTGGATCCCCTTTGAATGACACCAATACTTAAGCCAATTGTTGAAATTGATCTTGTCTTCATATTGTGGCATCATTCTTGGTGAGGGTAAGATGTTACTCAAGGTCAGGGTCATACCGGCCTGGGCTACATGCTCAGAGAGCTCCTGTATGTTTCTTTTCATGTAGTCCAGGGAGGTACGTCTCAGGTCATTCACACCAGCATGGACAATGAGTCATATTTGTACCTGCCTTGGAGTGACCCGAGTGCTTGTGTTGCGACGGATCCTAGCGCCCGACAGGCAGCTCACCGTGACCTTCTCCTTGTTCAGCCTGGTGAGCGGGGACGTCAATGTGCCTGACGATAGAGTCACCTATTACAAGTGTATCAGGTGTGTTGTTTAGCCTTAAGGGCTGTGACTGTTCGGCACACTGGCTTTGTGAGCTATGTGTTGCACGTGTTTTGTTTCGGGGTAGTGGTTGCTTGGGTGTCTGCTTTGGAGGTCTCTGCTGCTTAGGCAGATTTTTATTTAGAGCCTCAGAGTATGTTTTTGTGTGTTTGGTTTGCTGTCGTGGTAGGTCTTTGTGAGACTGGAATTGTAGTGAGTGTGGTTTCCTTCTCCTCCTGACTGGTTACGCCAGTACTGAGATGAGAGAGCTTAGCCTCCAGTTTGGCTATATGGTTGCATCTCTCACATGTGTTGGAATTTGTTGGGAGGAGGAGAGGGTTGTCTGTGTACATGAGGCAGTTGTAACACTGCCTCAAGATTCCCAGATTCAATAGCTGGACCGGAGAGGAGATTGACAACTGACCTTTGGACATGTAAGAAAAGTATTGGGAATTCTGACTTGTATAATTGCTTTAGTGAGCAAGTGCCAGGTAACTTAAATGCAATGCGTTACAGGTAACAAATGCAAAAACGACTAACAGTAACTTTCTTTCAAGTGAAACAAGGAAATAAGTACAGTAAGCAATGCAGATATCACTAGGGATCCACAGAAGCACTGAAAAGCCACGTTTTAGGTGGAATTAGCTTTTCAGGGAAATAAGCAAACAAGCATACAAACAAAGCTAGATTCAGCAGGCCTGGATCTAGTCTATGCTACAACAAACAAGGTGTACCAATTACAGTAAGAAGCAGTTCAAATATGCAGGCAGTAAGCCTTTAACCAGAAATTCCCAGCTCAGAAGGGCAGAGTCCAGCCTCTCCTCCCACAAGAGTGCAGACCACGAACCATCTTAATGTAAAATAACTGGCCTGAAGCCCAAGTGCTTAAAGCAGAACTAATACACTTTTAGAACAGACACTGAGCCCTCAATCAGCAGTTCCCAACTTAGAAGGATGTAAGCTACCTGTCCTGCCACCACAGTGCCACCACAAACCTTCCTAATGTAAAACAACTGGTATGAAGCCCACGTGCTTAATCCAAAAGACTTAGAATTATAGCTACATTTTAATCAAATTACCCAAGCAGAAGCAGTAATAAATACAATTGAATACTTTAAAGAATGCCTGGATTAGTGCTCAAGTTATACAAACAAAGCTAGATTCAGCAGGCCTGGATCTAGTCTATGCTACAGCAAACAAGGTGTACCAATTTCAGTAAGAAGCAGTTCAAATACGCAGGCACTATAAGCCTTTAACCAGAAATTCCCAGCTCAGAAGGGCAGAGTCCAGCCTCTCCTCCCACAAGAGTGCAGACCACGAACCCTCTTAATGTAAAATAACTGGCCTGAAGCCCAAGTGCTTAAACCAGAACTAATACACTTTTAGAACAACAGACACTGAAGCCCTCAAATCAGCAGTTCCCAACTTAGAAGGATGTAAGCTACCTGTTCTGCCACTACAGTGCAGACCACAAACATTCCTAATGTAAAACAACTGGTTTGAAGCCCATGTGCTTAAACTAAAAGGCTTAGAATGAGTTACATCAAGCAGTAATAAATACAACTGAGCACTTTTAAGATGACGCAAAAGCAAAATAAAGTAGGAAGAAACAAATACAGTAAAAGCAGTTAACTTTTTTTTTTTTTTTTTAGTGGAAAGAGAAAGGAGTAGCAGAAAACTAAGCTAATTGGCCTTCTCAAATGTTCTCCCTGTACTGGGTAGAATGAGGTAATGACACTAGACTGGAAGGAGGGTCCCAGATCAAATTTACACTATGGGCAGGCAACTGCAAAGCCACCAACTATAAAAACACTATACCAACAGGGAGGGAGGGTGGAAAACAAACTGCAGAAATGTATCTCACAGCTGAAAAGCAGCAGTGAGTCTTTAAATGAAAGTTTTAAACAGCTAAAGGAGCCTCCAGAAAGAGAGTTTAACTGCAACAAGTTATCAGAAATAAACAACCCAACAGATGCTTAACAAAAGTGGACAATTTCCAGTTAATTTGTCGCACACAGTGAAACTAGCTAGAAAAATATAGTACACAAAGTGCTATAAATAACAAAGAAATAAAGAACAAAATAAACCAAAAACAGGATACTTAATGTTATATATTATAGCTCCGAGTTTCCTCAGTGTCCTTCCTTCGATCAGTTCAGTGTGAAAATATATATATATATATATATATATATATATATATATATATATATATAATATAATATATACACACACATCATATATACACACAAACACACAAGTAGAATTTTGCACCTACCATAAATGTAGATGTTAGAGTGTACACCCTGCTGCAGTCATCACACTTGGGTTATCCTGTCTTCAGGCGGTCCTGCAGTTGGCCGGAATTCCAAAGTCTTGGTCCGGCGTCTGTTGCTGTCACTTCTTCCCTGACGTCAGTGCGCCAGGGGTATATATAATGCACCCGACGTCATCATCTTCAGTTTTTCTTGCCCCAGATGTCAGGTTCCCCCAAAAAGGTGGTCAGTAATTAGTACCAAATATTTTTTTTTTTTTTTTGCACAAACACAAAATCCCTCCAGCTATAAGCAAATACATCAGGAAGGTATTTTATAGATTTAGCCAGTTAGATCAGAGGGGAAGGAGGGAGGGTAACCTGGACTGCAGCAGGGTGTGCACTCTAACACCTACATTTATGGTAGGTACAAAACTGTACTATGTTCATTGTGTTACCCTGCTGCAGTCATCACACTTGGGTAGAATCCCAAAGCTATGGAGGGGTGGAGGAGTTAGAGGGTTAGAGGAGGCTAGAAGGCCCTGCAGAACTGCAGTGGCGAAGCCAGCCCTAGTCTTAGAGTAAAGTGGCAAGTGATAGTGTTTGGTAAAAGTGTGTACTGAACTCCAAGTTGCAGCTTCCAAAATCTCCTTGGTTGGTACCCCCCTGAGGAAGGCTGTAGATGTAGCTGTTGCCCTGGTAGAGTGGGGCCTAATGGTAGCAGAAACTGGTTTTCCATAATGGGTATAGCAAAAACGAATGCAATGTCCTATCCATTTGGAAATGGTTTGTTTTGATATAGCCTTCCCTTGTGAAGCTGTAGCATAGGATACAAAGAGCTGGTCAGATTTTCTGAAAGTCTTAGTTTTATCCAAGTAGTAGCGAAGTTGCCTGTGAATGTCCAAGGAATGCAGGAGTCTTTCTCCTTTGTTCTGTGGGTCTGGAAAGAAGGTGGGTAAATGAATGGTTTGAATTAAAGACACACTGGAAACCACCTTAGGCATGAAGGAAGGATTAGTTCGTAGAGAAACTCTGTCTTGATGGAAAATGAGGAAAGGTTCCACTGCCATTAGTGCCTGCAGCTCCGAGACTCTTCTAGCTGAAGTTATTGCTAGCAGCAGGGCAGTCTTCCATGATAGGAACTGTAGATCTGCAGAGAAAGCTGGTTCAAAGGGAGGTAGCGCAAAACAAAATTGAGGTCCCATGTTGGTGTAGGTGCTCTCCTGGGGGGGGCCTAATGTTTTTTGCCCCTCTGAGGAACTGCCTTAGAAGTGGATGCGAAAATAAGGGTGGTTCTGTGTTGTAGTGGGCTGAAATAGCTGATGCATGGATTTTAATGGAAGAAAAAGAAAGCCCTTTGTGCAACATTCTCAGTTAAATACTGTAGAACGTGAGGCAGGTGAGGCTGAAGTGTGTTTTGGCCTTTAGTTTGGTTCCAAGCACAAAACCTTTTCCATTTGTCCGCATAGGCGTGCTGGGCCTCCTAGCTTCCAGAACAACATCCATAACTGCTTGGGAAAGAGGAGCTGGCTGGATGTTTAGGTGATTTTCATGCAGCCAGATTTAAGGTTTTTAGCTGGCTGTGAAGAATCCGATTGTTTTGCTGTGTGAGCAAATGGGCAGTTTGTGGTAAAATCCAAGGTGGGCCCTGGGCCATATTCCTCAATAGTGGGTACCAGTGCTGGTGTGGCCAGTCCGGGGCTATGAGCATTAGTCGTGGCCTCTTTGACTTTCAGAAGCACCTTTGTGAGGAGAAGCAAAGGAGGGAAGGCATATACTGTCAGGTTTTTCCAGCTGAATGAGAGTGTGTCCACTTTCCAAGCTTGATGGTGAAGCGTCCTTGTACAAAATTTTGTTAGTTGATAGTTTTGAGGACTGGCAAACAGGTCTATGTCTGGAAGGCCCCATTTTTGAGTTATCATTGCAAATACTTGTGGATCCAGTTTCCACTTGTGGAGATCCATGATGTTTCCAGTTTCCACTCGTGGGGATCCATGATGTTTCTGCTGAGGTCTGCCAATGTTTTCTTTTGTCCTGGCAGGAATTGAGCTTGTAAGTGAACTTGGTAAGCCAGAGCTGTGTTCCACAAGGGTATTGCTTGCCTGCATACAGGGTAGGAGTGTGTACCCCCTTGTTTGTTTATGTACCACATTACTGTGGTGTTGTCAGTCCTTATTGTAAGTTGTCCTGGATGTAATTGATTCTTGAAGGCTGTCAGAGCATTCTGTACAGCTAGCATCTCTTTGATTGATGTGCAGATTCCTTTGATCTGCAGACCATACGCCTTGAAAGCACTGTCCTGCCATGTGTGCCCCCCAGGCATAGTCCGATGCATCTGTTGTCATAGTTTGCCTGGCTGGGGGCAAGGTGAAAGGCTGACCCTTGTTGAGGTGACATGCCAGTTACCACCATAGAAACTCCTGTTGTAGGCATGGAATGAGAGACAGTGTCCAAGTTGTGGCTGTGTTGAGACCATACGCTTTTTAGGTACCACTGTAATTTCCTCATATGCAGCTTTGCAAATGGTATTAGTAGTATGCAAGATGCCATGAAGCCCAAGGCCTGCAGAATTTTTCTTGCAGGTAGTTGGGTCTTTGTTGCCATTGTTTTGAAATATTAAGTCAGTTGTAGTGGTTTGTCTGGCGTCAAATAAGCCTTCTGGGCCGTTTTATTCAAGCTGGCACCCAGGAATGTCATTTTGTGAGGGTACTAGTTTTGATTTATTTTCATTTACTGTGTACCCAAAGCAACGTAGATGTTTTACAAAAGCCAGATGTTGTAAGAGGATGCCCTTGCTTTCTGCTTGGATGAGGCAGTCGTCCAGGTATGGGTATATTTGAATTCCTCTGTCTGCAATATGCAATTACTGGTGCCAGGCATTTTGTGAAGACCCTGGGTGCAGTAGAGAAGCCAAAGGGCAGTGCAGAGAATTGGTAATGGGTTGAACCTGCAATGAAACTGAGGCATCTTCTGCAACTTTGTCTGATAGGGACAAGCAAGTATGCCTCCTTGAGGTCCGTTACTAGCCATGCTTTCTTGCCCAACATGTGAAGAAGCTGCTGTAGTGTTAGCATCTTGAATTTGGGTACTTGTAAGAAGGTGTTTAGAAGTGAAAGGTCCAGAATTGGTCTCCAGGCATTGTCCTTTCTGGGAACTAGAAAGAGTCTTGAGTAAAATCCTTGGCCTTGCTCTCGAGTAGGTACCAGTTGAATGTCTCATGTCCATGAGAGCTGTAATTTGTCTTTGTGCCTCTGCCCATTGATTTTGTGGCAGGTTTGGCATTACTCTCTTCATTGGCAAGGTGTGAAAATGGAATCTGTATCCTCGTGAAATTATGTCTAGGACCCATTTGTCCTTTGTGACAATGTGCCAGTTGTCTGAAAAAAGTGCGAGTTTTCCTCCCAAGGGGGCTGCCAAGAGTGTGTTGCTTGGCCAGATAAGGTGCAAGTCATTGAGTTTGCCTTCTGGTAGTTTGGGACCTGTCTTCTCCTCCCTTCTGTGCTGCAGTGCCCCATTGTCGAGGTTTGTACTGGGTTGTGGTTGTCCTCTGCCTCTTGGACGTCTGTATTTACCCCTCTGTGGCCTGTCAGTAGCTGGAAAGGACCAATTTTTTGTTGGCCAATTTCTTCTGAAGCGAGGGGGCTGTACCTGTAGGAAATCTTTGACCGTCTGCATAGATTTTGCCTTATCCTCCATTTTCTTTTAGACTTCTTCTGCTTTAACTCCAAAAAGAACATCCTGCTGTAAGGGAGCATCTAGAAGCTTTGCTTTAACATGATCAGGCAGAGTTTGTTCCTTTAACCAAGCATGCCTACGTATAACAGACCCAGTGACAGCTGCTCTGCAGGAAGCCTCCAAAGAATCAAACCCACATTGTAAAGTATGTTTGCCCACCTGTTCAGTTGCATGCAACAGATCCTGCATTTCTTTCAATTCAGACTGTTGAGGGAGTGTGCTCATTTTTTGTTTTAACTGAGACATTAGAAATTGCTGATATTTAGCATGTGAAACTGGCAATTTAGTGCCCTCATAGCTAGAGTGGCTGAGGTGTAAACCTTTTTCCCCCCACCTGTCTAGTGCTCTGGAGTCCCTTTCAGAGGGTACAGGATTTTTAGCCGTAGAAGCCTTAGCCCCTTTGGGACCCTAGGGGAGAGTCTCTGGATCAGCAACAGGACTTGTAAAGAAATTTGTGGGATCAGCAACAGGACTTTTGTAAAGAAATTTGTGGGAATCAGGCACTCTATAGTATGTCAGGTTTGGCCGGAGCAGGAGGCAGAGAGTCTGGGTTCAAACTGGATTCTAAGTAAACATCATCCACAATGTCTAAAACTGGGGGGATGGCAAGTAGTATGTGCTGGAGGAGTAAAAGAAACTGAGCCTTTTCTTTGAGTCCGAGTAGTCCTGACCTTCCCAGTGAAAATGTTCCCTCAGTGTGTAAAGTTTCCCCAAAGGAGTAGTCCTTCAGGGGGAGAAGCTGAGGGAATGGAATCCTCAGCATCAGAATCTTCATAAGGGGAGAAGGAGTAATCTTGGTCCTCAGAGGAGCCTGAGGAAATAGACACTTGTTCACAGGATGCATAATCTTCCTCTTGTCTAGGCCTTTTGTCAGGAGGGGTTGGGAACCCCCGATTAAAGAGATCAAATCTTCAGCCATTTTGAGCATCTGTTTCTTAGGCATGGGGCCTTGAAAAGGGGACTGAAGTGCAGTCTTTTTAGGTTTAATAGGAGTCTTCGTCTTAAGATATGTTTTAATGGTGAGCGTCGTCGGTCTGAAGACGCCTTCAGAAACCGAAGGTGTTTCTGCAGCACCATCTTTTTCAGCAGTGTCGTCGGTAGGGGCTGAACAAAATGGCTGCGTCGGCCTGGTACTTTCCGCCAAAAGTTCCGAAGTGGTCTCGGGTTCCAGACATGCGGTAGTCAGGGGCTGCATTGGAGCCTCACTGAAGACTGGTGAACTGGAGACCGGACCAGCCGAGGCCTCGGAGTCTGGCTTGGGTCTAGGCTGCCTGTCCTTATCCTTGCGTTTTTTGTGCACGCCAGTAGTCGGTTGCTACGATGGCATTGTGTAGTTAAATTTTCTACTGAAGTAGTGTCGTGCGAAATCAAAGCGTCTTTTTATAGTACGCTTATTAAACCTAGCACAAAAACGACTAGTGACGTTGTGGTCTGGGCCTAGGCAAGGTATGCAGTAAGAATGAAAATCCTTATGAGGTATTTGCTTCCCACAAGAAATACAATTGTTAACTTTTTATGACATCTGTTTGAGGCAAGAAAAGTTTCCCCAACGGGGTACTTAGCTTTATTGAAGACTTCGGTCTGAAATTCGAGTTCGAAAGTCTCAGGAGTCGGCCGACCGGCACTTAGGAACTGCTTCTGCTTCAGGCACCGCACGGCAAGAAAGACTGAAGATGGCGTTGGATGCATTATATATACCCCTGGCACACTGACGTCAGGGAAGACGCGACAGCAACAGACGCCGGACCAAGACGTTGGAATTCCGGCCGACTGCAGGACCGCCTAACGACAGGATAACCCAAGTGTGATGACTGCAGCAGGGTAACACACACGCACACACACGCACACACACACACACACACGCACACACACAAACACACACGCACACACACGCACACACGCACACACACGCACACACGCACGCAAACACACACGCACACACACACGCAACACACACGCATACACAAACACACGCATACAAACACACGCAAAACACACACGCAAACACACACGCAACACACACACACGCACACACAACACACGCACACGCACACACACACACGCAAACACACACGCAAACACACACGCAAACACACACGCAAACACACACGCAAACACACACGCAAACACACAAACACACACGCACACACAAACACACACGCACACACAAACACACGCACACACAAACACACGCACACACAAACACACGCACACACAAACACACGCACACACAAACACACGCACACACAAACACACGCACACACAAATATATGCACATTATACACACATAAACGCACACATGTATATATAGATGTATGCACACAGGTCTTCCCTAAAAAGAGGATAAAGCTCAGTGTATAAGATGGGATGCCAAGACCATTCTTGCCAGGAAAAATGCAGCCACTAACCAGGCAGGCCATGCTTTTCCAGAAATGCAGATTCCATTTCACCACCTTCTGAAGGAACAGGAAGTATTCTACATGCCACAGACTCCTTTCACACACTCAAGGCAATGAGGCATGCTACCTTAGCAGCCACCCTTCCCCCTATAAAATGCTGCTGCGGCGACACTGTGGTCTTATCCTCTAGTCTAGACAGATTGGCCCAAAGCACCTCAGGCCATGCTTTGGTACTGATGAGAACACCTCTGCCTTTTTTTTTTTTTCATACTACTACAAGCCCATTTTTTTCTGTTTCTTGGATACTATTCATCTGCTGGACTTTACCAGCACGGGAGAGAAGTAGAATATCCAGTCATTCAGCACCTTTGGCCAATGCTAGCCTCCCTTTTTCCACTAACTGGATGAGTAAAGCAATTCAAGTGCAGCCGAAAAAAAAAAAAAAAAAAAAAAGTGTTCTACCTGTTCCCTTGTTTACTACTGTCAAAGTCGGTCTTGCCTTCCACTTGCCATTCCACCCCAACAAACAGTGGCAATTTTCTTTTAACGCCTCCTCCTTCGACTGAATGTACAATATCTGTGTCATGTAATTCAAGTGATCTTCAAAGTCAAGGCAGAGGACTCCTATATTCACTTTTCAAAGTCGGTCCACAGTCAGACTCCCTCAGGTCAATGAGGCAAACAGCTTGCGCCTCTGGACAGACTTCATTGTCCAGAACAAACAGGCACAAATCTACCTCAGCTTAGATGCATCTTTCCCCATCTGGTTTCTTATGCCATGAGATCCTACCAGCCCTTCTGCATCCATACCCAAACTACCCAGAACTTTAAAAGTCTGAAGTCTGCACCCCCCCCCACACACACACAAGAGGAGCACACTCAAGTTTAACATTGATCAAGCAAGCCAGATACAATCTTCTCTGAGGGGTGGACTATTTCAGGAGGGTCATCTCTCTGCTGCTTCATCATTGTTAAAGGCCTCTTCTACATCCCTGTACAGAGGTTTCAGCTTGGTGTGGCTTGACTTGGCTAAACTCAGCCTTTTTGGTCTGACTTTCAAAAGACATGCCCTTAAAGAAACCTAGAGTCACAGAAAGCAAATGATCCTCATGAAACACAGACTGCATTATGTGCATACATGCATCCTAGTTGTCAGATTTCTATATTCAGTACCCCTGACTTATAAGATCGGCCTTTTTGGAAGGGGGGGGGTAGGGGTTAAGCCACCTAATCCCCATTTCATACTCCATATGCTGAAAGCATAATCGGAAACACTCTCCAGCTACAAGTAAGAAACTGGAGCAACTGAGTTAGTAAACGTCTTCGCAGGCAACAAAGCAAGTTAACAGAAAATGTTAATTGGGACTGCTACTTTTACTGTCCACTGAATAGCACCTTCAGTGCAAGCCATATGTTTCAATGCTATGATGCACAATAACATCAGTACACAGTAGTTGAAAATCATTTTATTACATAAACTCAACAAATTCAGTAAGACAAAAGTGGTCAGGCAGCATCAGGAAAAAGAAATAAAGCTACTTAGATAAAAATATTGCTAATCAGAGAAGGTCATGCTTTATCAAACCATCATGAAACAAAACAGTTGCACTTAAGGTGGTAGTCACGGTCTGGCTCACCATCAGTCAAACCTACAAAAACTAAGACTAATACAGTAGAACTTGCTGTATTCCATGGGTCATAAAGATCATGTGCATACTGGCAAAACCAACTCTTGCCTACTGCTTTGTAAGGTTTGCTTGTGGCTATCCTAATCCTATTTTCAAATAAAATTTGGATGAAAACAGGACTTCCAACAAACTATATTGCCGCTGTGGATGCTCTCAACTTTCCGGCTGTGCAGTTGTGATGGGCACTTACTCATGACAGGCACTCTGGGACGGAAGCTCTACTTCTGATTGCCGTAACATTTTGAAATACAGCATCATAGTTGCTACCAGCTGTTCATGTCAACATATCAATCTCCCCTCTTAACAGAAGCAATTTATAAAGGGAGATGTATTTGAATACATTTAAAATGGAGAACCATCTTTTTTTCTGGGCATGCAAGCACACACACTGTTAGGAGCTGCAACACACTAAAGTGGCATGACAGAACAGGCACTCTAAATACAGTATTTAAGGAATAAAGCAGTAAAGCTTTATCTAGTTATTAAATGTTACCTATTTGAGTGATAGTTAAAATTTTGCTTTTCTAACCCCCCCCCCCCAGTTTCTTTGGGGCACTGCCAAATACCTGTGCCCTGACCTCATGTCATCACTATGCTAGACATGAGATGGGGATGGGTTTATGCAGGTGTTTGGCAACATCATGCAAAGAGCACTGATTTTTAAAGTGAAATTTATAGAAATACTGCTGAAGTTTCCTTTCATCTTTCATTTCTAGTAGCAAAACCACCACTTTCAGGAAAAAAATGTTCTGGACATTACGACAGTAATTCATCCAGTTGCACATAATCTTTAAAGAACAGAAAATTGAGAATTTAAAATGTGTTGAAGACACGTTTGGGTAAAAGCTCCCTTTATACATAGAGTGCGGTGTAAACAGGAATGCCTGCGATTCTACCAACTACCACCTACTTACTTATGCCAGCTAAACTCATTCCTTGCCCTTGTTTGTCTGGCGTGAGGTAAGCCATCTGGGCAGTATTTAAGCTGGCACCCAGGAAAATAATCTGTTGCGAGGGCACTAGTTTTGACTTCTTTTCATTTACTGTGTACCCTAGAGAAACTAGCAACCTTTTTACAAACGCCAGATGCTGTAGAAGAATGTCCTTTGTCTCTGCTTGAATGAGGCAGTCGTCCAGGTATGGATGTATTTGAATTCCTTTATGTCTGCAAAATGCAATTACTGGTGCCAGGCACTTTGTGAAGACCCTGGGAGCAGTAGATAAGCCAAAGGGCAGTGCAAAGAATTGGTAGTGCATTGTACCAGCTTTGAATCGGAGGTATCTTCTGCAATTTTATCTGATAGGGACATGCAGGTATGCCTCTGAGGTCCAGAGTAACCAGCCAAGCCTTCTTGCGCAGCATGGTTAGAAGCTGCTGTAATGTCAACATTTTGAATTTCGGAATATCCAGGTAAGTGTTCAGAATTGAAAGGTCAAGTATGGGCCTCCTGGCCTTGTCCTTTCTGGGGACCAAGAAGAGTCTTGAGTAAAATCCTTGTCCCTGTTGTGGTACTTTTTGAATAGCTCATGTCCAGGAGGGCTGAAATTTGTTTTTGTGCCTCTGCGCATTGATTTTGTGGCAGGTCTGGCATTCCATTTAGCCTTGGTAAAGTATGAAAGTAGAATCTGTAACCTACAGACAATATTCAGGACCCATTTGTCTTGGGTGATTGTTTGCCAGTTTTGAGAAAAAAGTGCTAGTTTTCACCCTAAGGGGGCTTCCAAAAGGGACGTGCTTGGCGTACGAAGGGGAAAGTCATTGTGACTGTTTCCTGTAAGGTTGAGACTTGTCCTCACCACCTTTTGGGGTTGAGGTGCCCCACTGTCATCTGTTTGAGCCTTGGGGTTGAGATCTGCCTCTTCGGGCGTCTGTATCTGCCACTCTTTGGCCTGACACTGGAAAGAACCAATTTTTTGTTGGCCAATTTCTGCTAAACAGAGGTGGCTGTACCTGTAAGAAATCTTTGACTGTTTGCATAGATTTAGATTTATCCTCCATTTTCTTTAACACCTCTTCTGCCTCAACACCAAACAATGTATCATGCTGTAAAGGAGCATCCAATAATTTTGCCTTAACATGATCAGGTAAACTTTGTTCTTTTAACCAAGCATGTCTTCGAATCACAGAACCTGTAACTGCGGCTCTACAAGAGGCCTCTAAAGAATCAAAACCACATTGCAGAGCATGTTTTCCCACCTGTTCAACTGCATGCAATAAATCCTGCATTTCTTTACAGTCAGGAGCTTCTGAGCTTGCAAGCATTTTAACTGAGCCATTAAATATTGTTGGTACTTAAGCAACTTTAGCAGGAAGAGCTTTAAATTGCCAGTTTCACATGCTTAAGTGTATACTTTCTTCCCCCATCTATCCAAAGCAATGGAATCTCTGTCAGAGGGTACTGGATTTTTTGCAATGGAAGCCTTAACCCCTTTTGGACCCTGGGAAATAGTTTCTGGATCAGCAGAAGGGTTTTTATAAAGAAACTTGAGAGTCAGGGACTCTATAATACCTATCTGGCTTGGCCGGAGCAGGGGGCAAAGAGTCAGGAGATTAACTGGATTCAGAGAACACAACCACAATATCTAGCACTGGCAGAATAGCCAGGGGCCAGTGTTGAGGTAATAAGAGGAAATCCCCGAGCCTTTTCTTGGATTCTGAGTAATCCTGGCTTTCCCAATGAAAATGCTCCCTCATGGGATGTAAAAAGTTTCCCCAAAAGAATAATCCTCAGGAGGAGAGGCTGAAGGGACAGATTCTTCAGCATCAGAGTCCTCATAGGGGGGTAGAGAGTATCCCTGGTCTGAAGAGGAATCAGAGGAAATGGAAACATGATCAGAGGAGCCAGTCTGTATCCTGCCTAGGCCTTTTCTTAGGAGGGGGATGGGAACCCCTGATTACAGTAATGAGGTTTTCGGCCATTTTAAGCATCTGTTTCTTGGGCATGGAGGACTGTCCAGGAGAATGCTGTACTTGTCTGTCTTTAATGGTACCTTTGTCTTAGCTGTTTTAATGGTAAGTTGTGAAGGTCTGAAAACACCCTCAGAAGCCGATGCCTGCACAGCGGCTCCAGACCCATCTGCGGAATTAGTTTCCGTAGGCCCAATACCTTGAGTTTCCAGAGGCCTAGATGTCTCCACGTGGGAGTCAGAAGCGGCCTGTGGCTCTGAGGTAGCGGGTGTCAGGGGCTGCAAAAGTGCCTCACGGAGAATCGGCAAACCGGCGACTGGCCTAGAGGAGGTTTAGTCAGTTTTGGACCTCGGATGCCGGTCTTTATCCTTGTCTTTGCGTTCAGTATTGAGGTCACCGGCTGATCCGACGGCATCGTATAATTTAACCTTTACCAAAGTAGAGCAAAGCAAAATCAAAACGTCTTTTTATAGCGCGTTTGTTAAATCTAGCACAAAACAGACAACTAGTGACGTCATGATCAGGGCCTAGGCATGGAATACAGTAAGAGTGGAAGTCCTTATGAGGTATTTGCTTCCCACAAGAAATACAATTAACTTTTTCTGACATCGGTCTGAGGCAAGAAAAAAAATTTCCCCAATGGGGTACTTGGCTTCGGATCTGAAATTCGACTTCGAAAATCTCAGGAGTCGGCCGACCGGCACTTGCAAACTGCTTCTGCTTCGGGCACCGCGCCGCAAGAAAGACTGAAGAAAATGGCGTCGGATGCATCTTATATACCCCTGGCGCACTGACGTAAGGGAAGAAGCGACAGCATCCAACGCTGGACCAAGACTTTGGAACTCAGGCCGAATGCGGGACCGCCTGACGGCAGGATAACCAGTGTAATGACTGCAGCAGTGTAACACGATGAACATCTAAGATGGACACTGGAGTCCAGTAATGAAGCTGCACATACACTTCCAACTTATTTTTTTACAGTTTATTATTAAAATCAGAGAGACCTCGAAGGTAAGCTGTTAGCAGAAAGCACCATCTACATAAGCACATCAGAAGCCATACTTGAGTAGCAAAGTTAAGGAAATTTAATCAACCCTGTGAATGTTCTGTGTATAATTTCCTGTCTGTCCTTTAGTCTTATATAACATCTATGTAAATTTTTTTTCTGCATATGTTATGGTATTCTCTGTCTGTTGTAACAACTTTTTGAATTTTAATCTAAAAAATAAATGTGTATTGGAGTGTTTGAGCTTTCTCCTCTCTACTCTAAACTGATATGCATCCAGTTATACCACAGCAGCCCGTAAAATGTAAATAAATAAAATACATTATCAAGTTAAGGATTTTGTTTTGATTTCAACAGCAATGTTCTAGCTTTATAGTTGCATTTGTTTGTAACACCTTGAAAAATACAATATGTAGTTCTTGTAATCCTGCCTGAAAACATTGCTATTATGGTGTTAATCCTTTAACTGTCATATTAAGTTAAGTGTCAACTGTTAGCCAGCTGCTTTCTGTACTAGTCCACAGTTTGTTTCAATCAGTCCCCATTTGCCTATTGTGGGACTATGAGCAAGTCACAAAACTCAGACAGTGCTCCCAGGCTGCCCCTGAAAATGTTTATTTTTTTTGTTTTAAATCTACCCTGTGGAGTAAATTAATTTGTGTAATAGATGCTACTCCATGCTTTCATATTCTGATTGGCAATAAATATGCAAGGACTGTAGCAGTGAATACTACAAAGAACATCTACCCTAAAGACAGATTATTTGAGACTTCAGTTTACAACACTTCGGGGAAAGGTACATTTAACTCAGGCTGCATGTACATGAGCTTTTATCACACTTTCTCCACTATACCACATTTGCTGTAGCAAAAGGCGATGTCACCATTTTGGCATGACTGAGCTACAGGCAATGTCACCATGTCAGCACATTATGGCCTTCTGCTGCACCTTAGAAAAATCATTGACCAACCTACCAAATAAAACCAAAAAAAACAGTATTACAAAAGTTTGCATCTGGTCATACAGTAATAAACTAAATCCTTATATGGGTTTACGTAATTTGCCATTTCCAAACCACTGCTAATCCTAACTGACCTACACAATCAAATACCTAATGTCAGCCAGCAAAATATATTAGCCTCATCTCTCCCTTAGCACTAAATATCCATACAGAAATCATGAAGGTCAGAAATCAAAATGTTAAGACTTTCTCATCTTACATCACCCGTGGTTAAGCAATCGAATTCCAAAAGCTAAAGTAGGCCTCCCAATAATCACACTACACTCAGCTAAGCTCACTCACTCAGAATATTGGGGCCGTCCCGTTTATTTAGCAGATCCTTAAACACACCGTTAGAGTTAAAGCAATTTAAAATGGCTTCCAGTAGAAATTCAGCTATTTTACATTGCTCCTTATCCTCCTGGTCAAGATCCTCAGAGGCAACAAGAACTGGTGACCCTTGTAAGAGGACGTCCCAGAAAAACAATTGGAAAGAATCCACTTTCAAAAATTAGTCACGTTAATTGAAATCATATTCAAGCAGAAATCAGAAACCAGGGGATAAACAGGTTTATAGTTTTTACTATGCAAACTGCACAGGTGACCACACAGAACCTACCATTCTCCCCCATAAAGTTTAATTAGGTGGATTGGCCACCTTGTTCAATAAGGAGTGTACTGCTTACCAGTAGAGTAAAGCTATGGGTACCTATCCAAATGCACAGGCAGAATTTGCAGCAGAAAGTGTGCAATGCAAAGGGAATTTGCTCTATAGGTGGGAGATTCATATTCGTTGGGTGGAGTACCTCCCTCACGACAAGGTTAACAGGATGACAGCTGCTAGAGTCTACAACGAAGCAGCCCTTGTGAGGGCAGCACAACAGCAGTCACTCTCTGCAGATCAGGTACATACACTGTGGAGTGCGTGCAAGGCCGAAAGAATAATGGTTCAGCAACGTTGTATTTTGCATCAAATAAGAGCTTGGCGTACTGTCTGCGACCACACATCCATTGCTTTTGGTTTTGAGAGAGCTTCTATAACCTGAGCCAAACTTGATTTGAGTGATTCAAGGGAGAGAACATGGGTTGGTTGACTGGGCAAACTGAACACCAGCTAGGACAGACTATGGCTTAAAGGTCAGAAGATGTAGCACTGTTAGACTACAGCTCAGTGTAGAGTTTATACCCAATATAGTTAAGGCACTGCAACTACCCCTGATGCAAGGTGGCCACTTTCAGTTCAGATTTTGCCCTAGCTTTCATAATGGAGTACTCCAAGTTCTTTGCTGGCCCAAGTACTTTATGGTAGGATGCGAAGAATAGTGTGTAGCAACTGCCTTTCCTCTTAAGTGTGTTTATTCAGGACTTCACTATATTGGTTTAAACAGTAGCAAGGAAGAGGTTTAGGAATGGCCTTAGTAACAAGAGTGTAACTCTTTTAGAGAGAACAGCTAAAAACGTGTTCACTAATTAGTCATTCTCGGACACAGAATTTCTCCTCCGATGAAAACTATTTTATGTACACATGTACACATTGATAAATATACAAAACATACTACTGTTTATAAAAAAACACTACTTCACCTTATTTAATGTGCACATGGTCACCTTGTTTTTCATGGCACATTTTACCTATTAAGGTTGTTTGCAATATACTTTGGCTGCTCATTCTGAGCTC
Organism: Protopterus annectens; assembly: GCF_019279795.1. Lineage (NCBI taxonomy): Eukaryota > Metazoa > Chordata > Ceratodontiformes > Protopteridae > Protopterus > Protopterus annectens. Next base: position 244,316,862 of record NC_056737.1, read on the forward strand.
AGCTTGTGGCTGAAAACAGTGATCAGTCCAAGTATCTGTTTAAGAAACCAAATAAAATGTGTTGATTCACCTAGATGCTTGTTAAGAGTATACTTAAAACGTAACCAGTGAAGTATGCTACAGCACTAGCACACTGCAATCCAAGACTGCATACGCTTGTGTATTTAGCATACCAAATAACTACAGCAATTAAATCCTTCGCTGAAAAAAAAGCTTCCATTGTCTTACCTGGCGCAGTTTGAAAGCAGACTGGCAACTGCTAAGCTAATTCAGCCTCTCTGCAATGCAGACAAACAGATTTACAAATTTCAGATAACACATTCAGTGGTTACTGGCACCATGCAAAAGAGTAACACTTTTCCTAGAAGGGATCTGTGAAGATGATCTGGCAAAGATCAAAGTGCAGTAAACAAAGCTATTCAAAACTAGGCTCCACATCCACAACTCAGAGTAGGCAGCTATCGATTCATACAATCTCTGATCCCCTGTTCAGGAACAGACTGTGCCTGCAGACAGCAAGGACACAGACATGAACTACAAGGAACAGAGCCTGCACCAAAATTACTACCTATGCCTCACCTTTATAATCCCACTACAAGTAGCAGGCCTCAAGGGTTAAAAAAAAACTAAATTTGGGGGGGGGGTGTGTGAAAAACACAGCCTAATAATGCAGCACACCAGCTAAACTGCAACCTGACTGACAGGACTTGGCACTCTGTAAATGGGAAAACAGTACGCTGCACTAGATTAAGCACTCATTCAAAACCAACACAGGTTGTGCTCTTTAATAGGCCACACTGCAACTGTTACAAAGTGACAATTGACATTACTCAGAACAATTCTTCACTGTAAATGAAGAAAATTATCCTACTTTGCTGTGAAATTGACTTGTTGATACAAAGCCTCAACTACCCATAATGGCTGGGCTAAGGCCCAGCTTTACTTTCAAAGCTTTGAGGTCTGTGTGACCTACTGCTTAGGGAAAAATAGCAGTTCTACAGCAGCAGTGGGCTTTAAAAACAAATATTTCTCAGAAGTCTCAAACGTCTCAGACTACTCAACTTTGCATGCACTTTGTTGCAAAACCCTGATAGAGAAGTCCTTTGTCTAGGTTCATGGGTTGGTACTAGGCTATTCATAGGTTGGTACTAGGCTATCGGCCCTAAGGCCTATGCAAGCCTAGCCATAACAATTCCCTGGAAATTTTTTCCCACAATATTTACTTCTCTGGGCCCCTGTCTAGCAGGGCGATTGACATGATCCCCGGGGTAAATTTCCTATCTCCCATCCAATCAAGGTTCTTTTTGAAGAGGGCCAATGAGGTGCTCTGCTCGACATGTATGGACAGTCTATTCCAGAGTATGGGGAGTCTCTGGGTCAGGAACATATCCCTCCAGCATGTTTTGTTCATTGTGATAAGGTTTAGATCCCTGGAGCATGTGGCTGAGGGACTGGGATTTCTTTAAGTGGAGCATGTCCAACAGCTCAGGGTTTGACATGGCCTTGTATGTTAAGCAGAGATCGCCTCAGAGTAGACAATATGCCACAGAGTATAGCTGAAGTTTTTTTTTTTTTTAAGACTGTCAGCATACGGCATCTGCTTTAGGCCTGTGATTCTTTTAGTGAGGTATTTCTGTGGCCTTTCCAGCTGTTGCAGATGTCTCGTGAGGTACATACCAAATGGGGCATTATACTCTATAATGGGTCTAATGAGGGATGAGTACAGTGGGACAATGACCTTTTTTCTGCATGAAAAGCCCTTAGTGAGGAGGTGTGCCATGTAGAAGGATTTCCTGACTGTTGTGGCGATGTGGTTATCGAAAGTGAGACCACTGTCCACTTGTGTCCCTAAGTCTCTCATCACACTTTTGATGTTTAGTGTCCTGCCACCTATGTGGTAGTTCATGGGTACATGTTTTTTCCAAAGGGGGTGACTATACATTTCTTGGCATTAAGCTGGAGCCCATGGCTCTGACACCAGGCATCTGTTTCTGTAAGGCCCTTTTGTAGAATATCCACTTTATTTGGGGATTCAATAATGGCTCCCAGTTTGCAGTCATCTGCAAACTTTGTTAGCCGGAGTCCCTTAGTGTTGGCCTGTACTTCAGAGAAGTAGATGCCAAACAAGAGTGGTCCCGGGACTGAACCCTGAGGTACTCCACTTGTCTGGAACTGGATTTGGAGTCGGCTACTTTTACAGTCTGGGTTCTGTCAGTAAGCCAGTTGGCAACCCATCGAGTGACGTAGGGATTTATGCCGAGCTTAGCAAGTTTATCTAGGATTCCAGAGTGAGGGATGGTGTCGAAGGCCTTGGTGAGGTCCAGATAGGCTGTGTGGACCTCCTTACCCTCATCCACAGCTATGGAGACAGATTCGAAGTCGTCAATCAGATTCAGGGGACAAGATCGGCCCTTCACAAACCCAAACTGGGTGGGGTCCAGTGTCTGGAGGTTGCCAATATCGGTTTATAAGTTTCATGATAATGCATTCTATGCCCTTGCAGATCAGGCTCGTCAGACTGATGGGACGGTAGTTCCCAGGATCCAAGGTGGATCCTCCCTTGTGGAGCGGGATAACTGTAGCTGTGCGCCACTCAGTGGGCACGAAGCCTGAGGTGAGGCTATGATTAAACATGACACTTAGGTGGGGTGCCAATTCATTTCGTAGTTCATGTAGTACACAGCCTGGGATGTCATCTGGTCCCATGGATGCTGTATTCTTAGCTTTGGAGAGTGCTGTTTCTACCTATGTGGCTGTGATTATCGGAATTTGGCAATCTTTTGGTATTGAGATGGGCCCTTTAGGGGGTGAGAGGGGAGTGAAGTTGGCACTAAATCGATCTAGGTCTTATTCACACATCGAAGAAAAAGTTAAACAGTTATTCCACGAACAGTAATCCCCAGAAAGTACAGTTGTGTACACTTACCATAAATGTAGATGTTAGAGTGTATTCTCGGTTGCAGTCATTACATTTGGGTTATCTGCCTGCAGGTAGCCCTCAGCCGGCCTGATTATCAAAGTATTGGGCCTTGCGTCAGATGCTGTCTTCTTCCATGACGTCAGGTAGTCAGGAGTATAAAGCATGCAGCCAATGCCATTACATCAGTTTTTCTTGCCCCAGATGTCAGGTGCCCCCATAATGGGAAGCAATTATATACAAGGTTACACCATCAAAAAGCAAATACACTAGAAAGCTAAAATACCGTAAAGAAGAAAGGTATAGCCAATAGAAGTCAGGGGGCTGGAGGGAGGGTAACCAGGACTGCAACAGTGAATACACTAAAACATCTACATTTATGGTAAGTGTACACAACTGCACTATGTTCTTAGTGTTTCACTGTTGCAGTCATTACATTTGGGTAGATTCCCAAAGCTAAGGAAGGGAGGAGGCAGTTAGAGAGCATTAGGACCAGCTATTAAGGCCTGCAAGACTGCAGTGGCAAAACCAGCTCTGGATTTAGAAAAAATAGGCAAGTGGTAATGCTTGCTGAAGGTATGTACAGAGCTCCAGGTAGCTGGTAGGAACACCTCTGAGAAAGGCTGTTGAAGTAGATACAGCCCTGGTGGAATGTGATCTTATCCTCTGTGGGGTAGGTTTTCCATGGTGCTTATAGCAGAAATGAATGCAATGGCCTATCCACTTAGAAATGGTTTGCTTTGAAATGGCCTTCTCCTCTGCCCCTGCAGCAAATGCAACTAGCAGCTTTTCAGTTTTCCTGAGAGGCTTAGTCCTGTCCAAATAAAATCTAAGTTGTCTGTGCACGTCCAAAGAGTGCAGTATTCATTCTCCTTTGTTCTGTGGATTAGAAAAGGTTGGCAAATGAATGGACTGATTAAGGGCCACACTGGATACCACCTTGGGCATAAAGGATTGGTCCTGAGGGACACCCTGTCTGCATGAAAGATGAAGGGCTCCACTGCCATGAAGGCCTGTAATTCAGACACTCTTCTTGCTGAAGTGATGGCTAGAAGGAAGGCTGTTTTCCAAAAAAGGAATTTCAACTCTGCAGATGCAGCTGGCTCAAAAGGAGATAGAGTGAGCTTTTCCAATACAAAGTTAAGGTCGCAGGCTGGAGTAGGGGCTCTCCTGGGTGGTCTTAAAAAATTTGGCCCCTCTGCGGAATTACTTCAGCAGGGGGTGAGAGAAGAGGGGTGGCTCAGTATTGCAATTTGCTGAAATGGCGGAGGCATGAATTTTAATAGACGAGAAGGAAAGGCCCTTGTGGAGCATCTCTGTTGAGTATTTAAGAATATGCGGTAAGCTGGGCACTACTGTGCCCATATAGAGTCTGGCTCCAGGAACAGTATCTTTTCCACTTTTTAGCATAGGATTTTCTAGTACTAGGCCACCTTGCCTCCAGAATGCCATCCAGCACTCGCTTACTGAGGGATGGTATTGGAGAGCTCAGGTAATTAGCCAGGCTGCAAGGTTCCGGGTTTGAAGTTGGGGGTGCAGACTCTGGCCCTCCTGTTGGGACAGCAGGGAAGGGGTCTGAGGCAGGTGCCAGGTTCCAGCAGTGACATACTACGTAAGAGGGGGTACCAGTGTTGGCGTGGCCAGTCTGGTGCAATGAGAATTGTCCTTGGTCTGTCCTGTTTGCCTCTCCTCTTGAAAGTTCTGCTGAAGATCAGAGGGGGAAGGCATAAACTGAAAGGCTTTCCCACGTGAAGGACAGGGGACCCACTTTCCAAGCTTGTCTGTGGGAGTCTTTGTGCAGAATTTGTCCAATTGGTAGTTCTGAGGTGAGGCAAACCGGTCCATCTCTGGGCTCCCCCATTTCTCAAAATGTTGAATTTCATCTTTGGTTCCAGTTTCCACTCGTGTGGGTCCATGAAATTTCTGCTTACGTCACCTGCCAGGTAATTTAGCTTGCCTGGAAAGTATTGAGCTTGTAGGTGCACTTGGTAGCTTAAGGCTGTGTTCCACAGAGCCAAGGCTAATCTGCAGAGAGGGTACGAGTGGGTTCCCCCTGCTTATGTACCACATCATAACAGTGGTGTTGTCAGTCTTTACCAATAATTGCCCTGGAAGAATGTGGTCCTTGAAGGCTGTCCGAGAATTCTGTACAGCTAACATTTTTTTGGTTGACATGCAGGTGCATTTGACTCTGGTTCCATTTGCCCTGAATGCACTGCCCTGCCACGTGAGCCCCCCATGCATAGTCTGATGCGTCTGTTAGGGTTTGGGCGGACGGCGGTAGAGTGAATGGCAGACCCTTTTGTGGTAGCAGGCCTCTGCCCACCAAAGGAACTCTATCTTTATAGAAGGAATGATGGAAATCATTTATTCCAGGTCCTGAGAATGTTGACACCATAGGCTTTTTAGATACCACTGTAGTTTCCTCATATGCAGTCTTGCATATGGTATTAGTAGAATGCCAGAGGCCATGAACCCCAAGGCTTGCAGTATTTTCCTGCAGATAGCTGGGTCTTTGTGGTCAGTAATTTAAAGTAGGCTGTCAAACTGGTTTCTCTGGCGTGAGGTAGGCCATCTGGGAAGTTGAGTCAAGCTTGCTCCCAGGAATACAATTTGTTGGCAGGGTACTAGGTGATATTTCTTTTCGTTTATGGTGTACCCTAGTGAGGTTAGCAGTTTCTTTACAAATGCCTGGCTTTCTGCCTGAATTAGACAATCGTCCAGGTGTGGGTATATTTGAATATTTCTTTGTCTGCAGAATGTAATGATTGGAGCTAGGCACTTTGTGAATACCCTTGGCACAGTAGATAAGCCAAAGGGTAGTGCAGAGAACTGATAGTGCATGTAGCCTGCTCTGAAGCGTAGGTATTTCTTACAAAATTCCCTTATTGGGATGTGCAGGTAAGCTTCCTTTAAGTCCAATGTTGCCAACCAGGCATTTATGCCTAGCATGGGAAGCAGCTGATGAAGAGTTAGCATTTTGAATTTTGGGATTACCAAAAAGGTGTTTAGAATAGACAGGTCCAGGATAGGACGCCAGGAGTAGTCTTTTCTGGGTACCAGGAACAGTCGAGTAAAAACTGTCCCCCCATTCCTCTGCTGGGGCAGGCTGAATAGCCCTGATACTTAGGAGAGAGAGAACCTGCTGTTGAGACTCTGCCCACTGATTTGCGGGTAGGTCAGGCCAACAGTTCGGGGTTGGTAAGGAGTGGAAGTGGAATCTGTATCCTTGGGAAACTATTTAAAACCCATTTGTCTTGGGTAACGAGTTCCCAGTTTTTTGCATGCAGGGTGATCTTTCCCCCTAAGGAAGTAAACAGTTGAGCAGGGCATGGAAGGTTTAAGTTTAAGTCATTGTGACAGTTTACCACTACCAGCTTTGGAAGTGCAAGCCCCCCACTTCTTAGGCCTGCAAGTACCTTAAGACTGTAGCCTAGGTGGTCTGCTGGTCTTGAGTTTGGACTGAAGGCCTGGAAGAGACAGGAAAGGACCAATTCTTAGAAGGCCAATGCCTAGTAAATCTGAGAGGCTGTACTTTGCAGGAAATCTTTAACAGTTTGCATAGATTTAGCTTTTTCCTCCATCTTAAGAACTACTTCTGCTTTGTTGCCAAACAGGAGGTCTTGATTTAAGGGAGCATCCGTAATTTAGCTTTAACATGATCTGGCAAATTTTGCTCCTTAAGCCAGGCATGCCTTCTAAGAACAGACCCAGTGACAGCAGCCCTACAAGATGCTTCTAAAGAGTCAAAACCACATTGCAAAGTAGGTTTACCAACTTGCTCAGCAGAATGCATTAAATCCTGTAATTCTTTATTTTCAGCACAGTCAGGAATCAACATCATTTTCCGTTTAAAAAGTCCAATAATATGCTGCTGATACTTTAACATATGAAACTGGCAGTTTAAGGCCCTAATGGCCAAAGTAGCAGAAGTATATACCTTCTTACCTCATCTGTCCAGGGCCCTGGAATCTCTACCAGAGGGGGTAGGGTTTTTGGTAGTAGCCTTAATGCGTTTGGGTCCCTGTGAAATGGTTTCTGCATCTGCAGTAGTATTCTTAAAGAGTAACTTGAGTCAGGTACTCTACTACCGGTCAGGTTTCCTGGGAGCCGGAGGCAAAGTGTCTGGGGCCAGGCTAGATTCCAAGAAGGAATCTACAATGTCCAGTACAGGAGAGATAGCTAAAGGCTTGTGTTGAGGTAGGAGTAAGAATCCCCTAAGCCTCTTTTTGGAGTCAGAGTAATCCTTGTTTTCCCAGCAGAAATGCTCCCTAAGTGTGTACAAGGTTTCACCCAAAGAAAAATCTTCTAAAGGAGAAGCATAGTGTATGGAGTCCTCTGCATCAGAATCCTCATAGGTAGATAAAGACAAATCCTGGTCATCAGAAAAAACAAATTTCAGAATCCTGATCGGAAGAATCGGAAGGAAAATCAGTTCTAGGTCTCTTGGAGGGAGAAGGCTGGCTTCCCTTAGAGTAATAAGGTCTTTAGACATTCTTATTTGTTTTTTAGGCACATGGGCCTGACCACGTGGTTTGGACGTCTGTTTCCTAGGCGTGGGTCAAGTTTTAGGCCTTGAAGAAGATGGTGTCTGTTTGAAATGCAAGTCCGTAGGCCTGAGTACACCCTCAGAAGCTGGTGCCTGCACAGTGGCTCCAGACCCATCCAAGGTAGAGACATCCGCAGGTTCCACAGTTGAAGCATCTCGCAGCATATCAGACTCCGAATGGGCCTCAGTAGAGGCCTGCGAATCTGAAGTAGCGGGTATCAGGGGCTGCGAAAGCGCCTGAGTACTGGCGAACTACCGACTAGCTTAACGGAAGCATAGTCCGCAGCTTTGGACCTATGCAGTCTGTCTTTACGTTTTTTCGGAATGTCGGTAGTCATATGGCTTACCGAAGCCATTTCTGGATAATTAAACCAAATACCGAAATAGTTTGCTGCAAAAATGGACCGACGAATAGTTCGAGGATTGAATAAGGCACAAAACAGACAGCAAGGGACGTTGTGGTCTGGCCTAGGCAAGGAATGCAGTATGAATGAAAATCTATGAGGTATTTGCTTTCCACAGGTAATACAATTGTTAACTTTTACTGCCATCGGTTTAGAGCAAGAAAAAGGATCCCCAAAGGGGTACTTAGCTTTTTTGAAGACTTCAGTTCTGAAACTCTAAAATGAAAATTTCAGGAGTCGGCCGACTGGCAGTTACGAACGGCTTCTGCTTCACGCACCGCACGGCAAGAAAGACTGATGTAATGGCATCAGCTGTATGCTTTATACCAGACTACCTGACATCATGGAAGACGAGACAGCATCCAACGCAGGACCCAAGACTTTGATAATCAGGCCGGCTGAGGGCTACCTGCAGGCAAATAACCCAAATGTAATGACTGCAACAGTGAAACACTAAACATCACTGCTTTCATCGAAGAGTGAAATAAAAATAAATCAAAAGATAACAGTTGGTCAACAACAAGGAAGTAATCCAAGGAGGTGGAGGGCGGCTCCCTCCACACCCCACCCCAACTATATATACCAACTGAGATAGGAGGGGAAGTACCTCCTTGTTGTTAACCAACTATTATCTTTCGATTATTTTTTTACAATGATTTCACTCTGATGAAAGCAACATTTGCAGATTACTGTTCGTGGAATAGCCATTTGATGAAGTTTTTCTTCAATGTGTGAACATACACCCCTTTTTCCCCAACCACAGTTACAGGTTTCAGAGATCTACAAGTACATATTTAGATGAGCACTACATTCAGTCCATTGCACTTAATTTTCAAACAGTCACACAAACCTTACAAAGTATCTACAAGTCCTGTAACTATTATAGTCAGGAAAAAAGTACAGTTGTGTACACTTACCATAAATGTAGATGTTTGAGTGTATTCACTGTTGCAGTCATTACATTTGGGAAATCTGCTGGCAGGTTGCCCTCAGTCAGCCTGAATAACAAAGTCTTGGGTCCTGCGTTGGTTGCGGTCTCCTCTTCCATGACGTCAGGGGTATAAAACATGCAGCAGACAAAGTGTACACAACTGTACTATGTGCTTGGTGTTTCACCGTTGCAGTCATTACATTTGGGTAGAATCCCAAAGCTAAGGATGGGAGGATGGAACTAAATAGCATTAGGAGCAGCTACAAGGCCCTGCAGAAAGTACAGTTTTGTACCTACCATAAAAGTAGATGTTAGAGTGTAAACACTGCTGCAGTCACACTTGGGTTATCCTGCAGTCAGGCGGTCCCGCAGTCAGCCAGAGTTCCAAAGTCTTGGTCCGGCATCAGTTGCTGTCACCTCCTCCCTGACGTCAGTGCGACAGGGGTATAAAAGATGCAGCAGACGCCATTTTCTTCAGTTTTTCTTGCCCCAGATGTCAGGTGCCCCCAAATAGGTAGGCAATTCAAATTGCTAGTAAAAAATACAAAAGGAAGCAAACAACCATTTTTAGTTACCAGCAAATACTCCCCATAGGTAATAAAGGATAGATGCCCTTGGTAAGTACCAGAAAATAAGAGGGGAAGGAGGGAGGGTAACCTGGACTGCAGCAGTGTTTACACTCTAACATCTACATTTATGGTAGGTACAAAACTGTACTATGTTCATTGTGTTACACTGCTGCAGTCATCACACTTGGGTGGAGTACCAAAGCTGAGGTAGGGAGGCTGGATCTATAAAGCATTAGGGGTGGCTGTAAGGCCCTGCAGTACAGCAGTGGCGAAGCCAGCTCTGGATTTGGAGTATAAAGGCAACTGGTAATGTTTGGTGAAAGTATGCACAGAAATGTGGCTGCTTCCAAAATATCCTTGGTAGGTACTCCTCTGAGGTAGGCAGTTGAAGTGGCTGTTGCCCTGGTGGAGTGAGATCTGATGCTGCTAGGTACAGGTTTCCCATGGTGGGTATAGCAGAAACGTATAGTGTCCTATCCATTTTGAAATAGTCTGCTTTGAAATGTTTTTTCCCTGTGCTCCTGCAGCATATGCTACCAATAATTGTTCAGTTTTTCTGAAAGCTTTGGTTTTGTCCAAGTAGAAGCATAACGGTCTGTGAATGTCCAAAGAATGTAGTAGTCTCTCCCGTTTGTTCTGTGGTTTCGGATAGAAAGTTGGCAAGTGAATAGTTTGGTTTAGAGCCACACTTTATACCACCTTTGGCATAAACGTAGAGTTAGTTCGTAACGACTCCCTGTCCTGGTGGAAGATGAAAGGTTCCACTGCCATTAGTGCCTGTAATTCTGAAATTCGTGCTGATGTTATTGCCAGTAGCAGAGCAGTTTTCCAAGAGATGTATTTGCTGGCTCAAAAGAAGGTAAAGTTAATTTTTCCAAAACAAAGTTGAGGTCCCAAGTTGGTGTGGGTGCTCTACAGGGAGGTCTTATGCTTTTAGACCCTCTGAGGTATTGTTTGAGCAAAGGATTAGAAAAAAATTGGTGGATACGTGGTGTAATGAGCAGAGATAGCTGAGGCGTGGATCTTGATGGATGAAAAAGAGAGGCCCTTGTCCAGCATCTCAGTTAAGTATTGCAGTATCTGAGGAATGTTTGGGACAAGAGGGTCAAGGCTGTGTGCTTGGTTCCAGGCACAGAATCTCTTCCATTTATCAGAGTATGCTTTCCTGGTGCTAGGCTTTCTGGCCTCCAAAATGACATCCATAACAGCTTTGGAGAGAGGCATTGCTTGCTTGGCTAAGGAATTTTCCATGCAGCTAGATTTAAGGTCTTCAGCTGGCTGTGAAGTATCCGATTGTTGTGCTGTGTCAGTAGCTGTGGGATTGGAGGCAAAATCCAGGGTGGTTCTTGTGTTAAGTTCTTTAAGATTGGGTACCAGTGCTGGCGTGGCCAGTCTGGTGCAATCAGGATCATTTTTGGCTCTTCCTGCCTGGCTTTTATGAGTACCTTTGGAAGGAGAGGTAAAGGAGGGAAGGCGTGCGTATACTTGTACTTTTTTCCAGCTGAATGAGAGGGCATCCACTTTCCATGCTTGTGGATGGTAGCTCCTTGTGCAGAATTTCTGTAATTGCTTAACAAATGTCCGGGTTCCACCATTTTTTTGTGTTATTCTGAATATTTGTGGGTTCAGTTCCCATTCGTGCGAGTCCATAATGTTTCTGCTTAGGTAGTCTGCCAGTGTGTTTTCTCTCCTGGCAGGAATTGTGCTTGCAGATGAACTTGGTAGTTTAGAGCTGTGTTCCACAAGGTCATGGCTTATCTGCAGAGGGGGTAGGAGTGTGTGCCCCCTTGCTTATAACTGTGGTGTTGTCTGTCTTTAGTAGCAATTGTCCTGGATGCAGTAGGTCCTTGAAAGCTATAACAGCATTTTGTACAGCTAGCATCTCTGATTGATGTGGAGATGTCTTTGCTCTCTGGGCCACTCGCCCTGGATACATTTTCCTGCCATGTGTGCTCCCCAGGCATAATCCGATGCATCTGTTGTCAGTGTTTGCCTGGCTGTGGGTTGAGTGAAAGGCTGTCCCTTGTTGAGGTGACAAGCTTGTGCCCACCATCGAAACTCCTGTTGTAGGCAATAAATGTTTCCAAACTTTGACAGTGTTGCGACCATACGCTCTTTAGGTACCATTGTAGTTTCCTCATATGCAGTCTGGCATATGGAATTAGTAGTATGTAAGATGCCATGTAGCCCATGGCCTGCAGAATTTTTCTTGCAGGGAGTTGGGTCTTTGTTGCCATTAATTGAAAATATTGAGTCAGTTGTCCTTGCTTGTCTGGCATGAGATAAGCCATCTGGGCAGTTGTGTTCAAGCTGGCACCCAGGAATATTATCTGTTTGAGGGCACTAGTTTTGATTTCTTTTTGTTTACTGTGTACCCCAGACAACTTAATTTTTTTACGTACGCCAGATGCTTTAGTAGAATGTCCTTACTCTCTGCTTGAATCAGGCAGTCGTCCAGGTATGGATAAATTTGAACTCCTTTTTGCCTGCAAAATGCAATTACTGGTGCCAGGCACTTTGTGAAGACCCTGCGCGCAGTAGACAAGCCAAAGGGCAGTGCAGAGAATTGATAATGCATTGAACCAGCTAGAAACCAGAGGCATCTTCAGCAGTTTTGTCTGATAGGGACATGCAGGTATGCCTCTGAGGTCCAATGTCACGAGCCAAGCTTTCTTGCCCAGCATGGGAAGAAGCTGCTGCAGTGTCAACATCTTGAATTTCGGTACATCCCAAGTGTTTAGTGTAGAAAGGTCCAGAATGGGTCTCCAGGCTTTGTCCTTTCTGGGAACCAGAAAGAGTAGAGTAAAATCTTTGTCCTTGTTCCTGTGGTGGTACCTTTTGAATAGCTCTCAAGTCCAGGAGTGCTGCAATTTGTCTTTGAGCCTCTGCCCATTGATTTGCTGGCAGATTTGGCATTCCTTTTTGCCTTGGCAAGGTGTGAAAATGGAACCTGTAACCTTGAGACACAATGTTGAGAACCCACTGGTCTTTGGTGATGCAATGCCAGTTGTGATAGAAAAGCGCCAGTTTTCCTCCTAAGGGGGCTGCCAAGAGAGCTGTTTGGCAGCTGTAGTGGAAAGTCATTGAGTCTGTTTTTTATAAGATTGAGGCCTGTCTTCTCCTTTCTGGCCTGGTGTGCCCCACTGTTGAGGCCTGTAAGGGCCTTGTGTCTGACCTCTCTCTTGGATGTCTGTATCTGCCCCTTTGAGGTCCGTCTGCGACTGGAAAGGACCAATTCTTTGTTGGCCAATTTCTGCTAAAACGAGGAGGCTAAACCTGCAAGAAATCTTTCACCATTTGCATAGATTTTGCCTTATCCTCCATCTTCTTTAATACCTCCTCTGCCTCGACTCAAATGGCACATCCCGCTGCAAAGGTGCATCCAATAATTTTACCTTAACATGATCTGGTAATGTATGTTCTTTTAGCCAAGCATGCCTTCTAATGACAGAGCCTGTAACTGCTGCTCTACAGGAGGCCTCTAAGGAGTCAAACCCACACTGCAAAGAATGTTTTCCCACTTGTTCAGCAGCATGCAATAAATCCTGCATTTCTTTTAAGTTAGGAGGATCTGAATCTGGAAGCATCTTTTGTTTCAACTGAGACATCAAAAATTGCTGATATTTTAGCATGTGAAACTGGCAATTCAAGGCTCTCATTGCTAAAGTTGCAGATGTATATACCTTCTTTCCCCATCTGTCTAAAGCTCTGGAATCTGTCAGAGGGAACTGGGTTTTTTGCTGATGAAGCCTTAATCCCTTTGGGTCCCTGAGAAATAGTTTCAGGGTCAGCAACAGGGCTTTTGCACAGAAACTTGAGTCAGGGACTAACAGCTATCTGGTTTAACTGGGGCTGGGGGTAAGGAGTCCAGGTTCAAACTGGATTCAGTGTACACATCATCCACAATGTCAAGAACTGGCGGGATAGCAAGGGGTCTGTGTTGAGGCAATGAAAGGAAGTCTCAGAGCCTTTTCTTGGATTCTGAATAATCCTGACCTTCCCAGTGGAAATGCTCCCTCATGGTATGTAAGGTCTCCGCAAAGGAATAATCCTCAAGCGGAGAGGCTGACGGAACTGATTCCTCAGCATCAGAATCCTCATAAGGAAGTAAAGAATATCCTAGGTCCGAGGAAGAGTCAGAGGAAATGGACACCTGGTCAGAAGACTCAGTCTGCATCCTGTCTGGGCCTTTTATCAGGAGGGGGATGGGACCCCCTGATCAGGAAGATTAGGTCCTCGGCCATTTTTAGCATGTTTCTTAGTCATGGAAGCCTGTCCTGGAGAGAGTGGCCTGTTTCTTTGCTTTTAAGGGGGCTTAGACTTAACAGAGGGTTTAATGGTTAACTGGCTAGGTCTGAAAACACCCTCTAACTGTGGATTGCTCAGCTACTTAGATTCCCTCAGTAGGTTTAGGATCGGTAAGCTGAAGGCCTAGTGCGTCCGAAGGCCCAGCCAGCTCCAGGTGGGAGTTGGATGCGGTCTGTGGTTCTGTGGAAGCGGTCAGGGGCTGCGTAGGCACCTCGCTGAAAACCAGAGAACCGGCGACCGGCCTAGAAGAGGCCTCGTAGTCAGTTTTGGGCCTCGGATGCCTGTCCTTGCGCTTTTTATGCATTGCAGTCATCGGAATTTGCGCCGGCATGGTGTAATTGAATTTCTTACCAAAATAATGTCGGGCAAAATCAAACAGACATTTAATAGTGCGCTTGTTAAACCTAGCACAAAACCGACAACCAGTGAAGTCGTGGTCAGGGCCTAGGCATGGAATACAATAGGAGTGGAAATCCTTAGGAGGTATTTGCTTCCCACAAGAAGCACAGTTAACTTTTACTGACATCGGTCTGAGGCAAGAAAAAGTTTCCCCAATGGGGTACGTAGCTTTTTTAGAAGACCGGTTCTGGATTCGGAATGAAAATCTCAGGAGTAGGCCGACCGGCACTTGCGAACTGCTTCTGCTTCGGGCGCCACGCGGCAAGAAAGACTGAAGAAAATGGCGTCGGCTGCATCATTTATACCCCTGTCGCACTGACGTCAGGGAGGAGGCGACAGCAACAGACGCCGGACCAAGACTTTGGAACTCTGGCCGACTGCGGGACCGCCTGACGGCAAGATAACCCAAGTGTAATGACTGCAGCAGTGTAACACGATGAACATCTGCAGTGGCAAAGCCTGTCCTGGATTTAGAAAAGAGGCAAATGATAATGCTTTGTGAAGGTATGAACAGAGCTCCAAGTAGCAGCTTCTAGAATGTCTTTGGTTGTAACTCCTCTGAGAAAGGCTGCTGAGGTAGAGGCAGCTCTGGTGGAACGTGACCAGATTCCCTTGGGTACAGGTTTACCATGATGCAAGTAGCAGAAAAGAATGCAGTGGCTTATTCACTTAGAAATAGTCTGCTTTGATATAGCCTTCCCCTCTGATCCTGAAGCAAATGCCACCAGTAGTTGCTCAGACTTTTAGAGATTTGGTCCTGTTTAAGTAGAATCTTAGTTGTCTGTGTGCATCCAATGAATGCAGAATCCGCTCCCCCTTACTCTGCGGATTTGGGTAAAATGTTGGCAGGTGAATAGTTTGGGTAAGAGCCACACTGGATACCACCTTAGGCATAAAGGAAGGATTGGTCCTGAGGGACACCCTGTCCAGGTAAAATGTAATAAAAGGCTCCACAGCCATGAGAGCCTATAGTTCTGAAACCCTTCTTGCTGAAGTGATTGCCAAAAGGAAAGCGGTTTTCCAAGATAAAAACTTTATACCCGCAGTAGCTGCTGGTTCAAAAGGAGGCAGGGTGAATTTTTCCAGCACAAAATTTAGGTCCCATGCAGGAGTTGGTGATCTTCTGGGAGGCCTTAAAATTTTTGGCCCCTCTAAGATACTGTTTTAGCAGAGGATCGGAGAAGATAGGAGGCTCCGTGCTGTAATGAGCCGAGATGGCAGAGGCATGGATTTTTATTGAAGAGAAGGATAGGCCCTTGCCAAGCATCTCAGTCAGTATTGTAAAATCCGAGGGATATTTGGTTTTGCTGAGTCAGTTCCTTGTGCTTAGTTCCAAGCACAGAATCTCTTCCATTTATCAGCATAAGATTTTCTAGTACTAGGCCTTCTGGCTTCCAAAATGACATCCATAACAGATTTACTGAGAGGAGTTGTTTGAATAATTACATGATCAACCATACTGCCAGGTTCAGAGTTTGGAGCGGTGCGCGCAGAATTTGACTGTTCTGCTGAGACAGTAGACTAGGTATTTGAGGCAAGTACCAAGGAGGGAGTCGAGACATATTCCTTAGAATTGGGAACCAGTGTGGCTAGGCCAGTCCGGAGCAATTAAGATCATTTTTGGTTTTCCTGTCTGGCCTTTAGTAAGACCTTGGGGGTGAAGAGGCAGAGGAGGAAAGGTGTAGACTGATAGGTTTTTCCAACTGAAGGATAGGGCATCCACTTTCCATGCTTGTCTGTGACAAGTCTTTGTGCAGAATTTGTCCAGTTGATAATTTTGGGGAGAGGCACATAGAATTAGGTCTGGGATTCCCCATTTCTGTTACCATGCTGAAAACTTGTGGATCCAGTTTCCACTCGTGAGGGTCCATAAGATTTCTGCTTAGATCATCTGCCAGAGTATTTTGTTTTCCTGGCAGGAATTGAGCTTGATGTACTTGGTAAGTCAAGGCTGTGCCCCACAATGCCATGGCTAATCTGCAAAGGGGGTAGGAATGTGTACCCCCCCCCCTGCTTATGTACCACATAACCATGGTGTTGTCAGTCTTCATCAGAAGTTGTCCTGGATAAAGTAAGTCCTTGAAGGCTGTCAGGACATTCTGAACAGCTAGCATCTCTTTCTGGTTGATACGTAGATGCATTTGTTTTGAGTTACATATGCCCTGAATGCATCTTCCCACCAGGTGGGCCCCCCAAGCAGTCTGATGCGTCTGTAGCTAGGGTTTGGGGTGGCAGGGGGTAGAGTGAACAGTCCCTTGTTTTGGTGACATGTCTCTGCCCAAAGAAACTCCTGTTGTAGGCAGGGAATGAGAGGAATCTGTTTCCAGACTGTGACAATGATGATTCCCATAAGCTTTTTAGGTACCATTGAAGTTTCCTCATATGCAGTCTTGCATATGAAATTAGTAGGATGCAGGATGCCATGAACCCCAAAGTCTGTAGAATTTGCCTTGCAGATAACTGGGTTTTTGTTGCCATCTGTTTGAAATATATAGTCAGTTGCCTTTGTTTGTCTGGCGTAAGGTAAGCCATCTGGGCAGTTGTATTCAAGCTTGCACCCAGGAATGTAATTTTTTGAGAGGGTACCAGTTGTGATTTATTTTCATTTACTGTGTACCCTAGGCATGTTAGAAGCCTTTTTACAAATGCCAGATGTTGAAGAAGAAAGTCCTTGTTTTCTGCTTGAATGAGACAGTCGTCCAAGTAAGGATAGATTTGTATGCTTCTTTGTCTGCAAAACGCAATTACTGGTGCCAGGCACTTTGTAAAGACCCTGGGTGTGTAGTAGATAAGCCAAAGGGCAGTGCAGAGAATTGGTAATGCATAAAACCTGCCTTGAAAAGGAGGTATCTTCTACACGATTCCCTTATTGGGATATGCAGGTATGCCTCTTAAGTCTAGAGTCACTAACCAAGCGTTCTTGCCCAGCATAGGCAGTAGCTGTTGTAAAGTCAGCATTTTGAATTTTGGAATGCCCAGGTACGTGTTCAAAATCTAAGTCCAGTATTGGACGCCAGGCATGGTTTTCTCTGGGTACCAGGAACAGTCTTGAATAAAAACTGTGTCCTTTTTCCTGTTCTGGTACTGGTTGAATAGGCCCCATATCCATGAGGGACGTAACTTGTTTCTGAGCCTCTGCCCATTGATTTTGTGTCAGATCTGGCCAACCGTTTGGAATTGGTAAAGTATGGAAATGAAATATGTACCCCTGGGATAAAGTATGGAAATGAAATATGTATGGAAATGAAATATGTACCCCTGGGATAATATGTTTAATACCCACTTGTCCTGGGTAATTAAATGCCAATTTTGAGCATGAAGTGCTAATCTTCCCCCCCAAGGGGGCTGCTAAAAGGCAAGTGCTTGGTGATGGTAGAAGAAAGTAATCGAGGCTGCTTACTGTAGGGTTGTGTTTGTTTCCTCCAGATTTGGAGGTGGAGGCACCCCATTGCTTTGACCTGTAAGAACCCTGAGATTGGTATCTAGAGCCTTTTGAGCACCTGGATTTGCCTTGAGAGGCTCTGTTGGACACAGGAAAGGACCAATGTTTAAGTAGGCCAGTGTCTACTGAATCTGGGTGGCTGCACTTGTAAGAAATCTCACAATTTGCATAGATTTAGCTTTGTCTTCCATTTTCTTTAAAACCTCTTCTGCCTTATTACCAGAGTATCATGCTGTAAAAGGGCATCCAACAATTTATCTTTAACATAAGGCAGATTTTGCTACTTGAGCCAGGCATGCCTTCTAATCACAGATCCAGTAACTGCGGCCCTGCAAGAGGCCTTCAAGGAATCAAAACCACATTGTAAAGTATGCTTTCGAACCTGCTCTGCTGCATGCAATAATTCCTGTAATACTTTAATTTTCCATACAATCCGAAAACAATTTTCTGTTTCAATAGGCCCATAACATGCTGTTGATATTTAAGCATATGAAACTGGCAATTTAAGGCCCTAATTGCCAAGGTTGCAGACGCATAAACCTTCTTTCCCCATCTATCCAGCACCCTGGAATCTCTAACAGAATGGGTAAGATTCTTGGCTGTAGAGACCTTTACACCTTTGGGATCAGCAGCAGGATTTTTGAATAAAAATTTATGGGAGTCAGGAACTTTGTAATATCCGTCTGGCTTACTAGGAGCTGGAGGTAGGGAAATCAGGAGCCATGCTTGATTGCGAAAACACATCAACAATACAGGAGGTATAGTCAAAGGCCTATGCTGAGGAAGAAGGAAATCCCTAAGCCTCTTTTTTGATTCAGAGAAGTCTTTACTCTCCCAATGAAAATGTTCCCTTAAGGTATGCAAGGTTTCTCCTAAAGAATAATCCTCAGGAGGAGATGCAGATGAGATGGATTCTTCTGCATCTGAATCCTCATAGGGTGGTATAGAAAAGGAACTGGAAGAAATAGAAACCTGATCTGAAGATTCATAAATCAGTGCCTTGCCTAGGCCTCTTAGCAGGAGGGGGGGGGGGGGCTGATCAAGGTAAGTAAGTCCTCAGCCATTTTGATCATCTGTTTTTTAGGCATAGGGGCCTGAACACGTGGCTCATGCGTCAGTTTTTAGACTTAGAACTTGTTTTTGATTTTGTTTTTGAAGCTGGCATCGGTTTTATATAAAAATGTTGAGGCAGACGCCCTCAAAAGCTGGTGCCTGCTCAGCGGCTCCGGACCCATCCAAGGGAGAGAGACATCTGTGGGTTCAATACTCAGAATCTCACGGCATGCCGGACTCCGCATGGGTCTCAGTAGAGGCCTGTGACTCTGAAGTAGCGGGTATCAGGGGCTGTGAAAGCACCTCACTGACTACCTGCAAACCGGGGACTGGCTTAGGAGAAGCATAGTCTGTTTTGGACCTCGACTGTCTGTCTTTTTCTTGGTGTTTTTTGTGAACTCTGGTAGTCGGATTGCTATTAAATGACATTTCAGGGTAATTAAATCTGGATCCAAAATATTTTGGAGAAAAAATATAAAGACGCTTAAAAGTGCATTGGTTAAATCTAGCACAAAACCGACAGCAAGGCACATTATGATCTGGGCCTAGGCAAGGAATACAGTACAAATGAAAATCCTTATGGAGGTATTTGCTTCCCACAAGTAATGCAATTATTAACTTACTGACATCGGTAAGGAGCAAGAAAGTTTCCCCAATGGGATACTAAGCTTTAATTGAAGACTTCAGTTCTGATACTCGAAAGCGAAAATTTCATGAGTCTGCCGACCGGCACTTGCAAACTGCTTCCGCTTCGGGCACAGCGCGGCAAGAAAGACCATTAAAATGGTGTCAGCTGCATGTTTTATACCCCTGACGACCTGACGTCATGGAAGAGACAGCAACCGACGCAGGACCCAAGACTGTTACTCAGGCCGACAGAGCAACCTGCCAGCAGCTTACCCAAATGTAATGACTGCAACAGTGAAAACACGAAGAACATCAAGTTTTGTAAACTATCAAGTCATTATGGTCAAACAGCAGCAAACCTAGTCATATCACTTAGTCCAAGTCCTCGTATGCTTAATGTTCTCTTCAAGAGCAGTCATGGGGAAAACGGCAGCTTTTGAGTGTTACTACCACACCTCTCAACCTCTTAGCACAAAAAATCTACAGAAAGCCTGACACAATGTGGGGACAAAGATCCCAAAATAGGGACAGATTTTAAATACTGCTCTTATACACTTAGAAAGTTTCTAGAACAGGATTTGTCTTGGCATGAAACTCAAATGTTATTAATGACTTGAATCCACAGTTCAGCCCAGTGATTTTCCAGAAAATCACAAATTTGAGGAATAGAACAAACATTTGAGGCAAAAACCTGGCCATTTGAGGCATTTGGTTACTACCATCCACCAATTCAGTTTTGGGGCCCCAATTACTGTTCCAGCATATGTAATCTCTTACGTAAAGGAGGCATTCCTCTTTCTTATCAGAAACTACTCTACAAGGATCAACAGCCTGAATTAAACCCTGAGCTAGTCGTCGTAAACTACTCCTATCCAAAGAAATTTGAGGAGATATTTGAGGAGATATATACTTGGTTTCCATTTATTTGAAAAGACAAATGGGTCCCAACTGTGTTACTATTGGCAGCTGCTTCCCCATAGATGGGCACAGCTTTGACACCAACCTTTCCTGTTCCCTCTCCCAGGATTGACAACAGTGGCTCTCCCTTGTCCACTGATGGGACCCCAACTGAGGATATGGCTAAATTGCTGGAACCCGTGTTCTGAGAGACTGCCTTACATATTATCTGCAAAATTACAGAGCTGAGTATATATATTTTTTGGTTATAGAGTTTAATTGTTGTTTAAATCTGTGTTGAAACTGTTCTCTCACTGTTCTGAGACTGATAGTCAAATATACAGAGCTGAGAATATTTTTTTGGTTTTAAAGTTTGTACTGTTAGTTTTTGCTTAGATCTCTGTTGAAACTGTTTTGTCCCACTCACCCTCCATATTTTTGTAGTTTAAATTTGGTGGCTTTTGCAGTTGCCCGCCCCACTGTAGATTTGATCTGGGACACTCCCCCATCCCATCTCTTTACCACATTCTACCTAATAAACTCTTTCTGCACTTGCTTTTAGTCCTTTTTAATTTAATTGCATTTTTTAAACTGTTTGGTCTAATATTTCTGCATACTCAATTGTGCTAGCTTGCACTGCATGTGAATTGTGTTTTTGCTACTTTTCTGTAAAAAAAAAAAAAAAAAAAACCTGTTTCCTACCTTTCCTGCAACTAGTGTTCCAGATACAGATTTGCTGTATCCAGGACTGTATGTAAGCTTCAGAGTCCACCAAGCTTTTCTGTGTTGGAGGGAAGCTTTCTAGCTAATCAGTGGGAGTGGTAAGCACTAGGTAACCTGTCTACCACATAAGTAGGGGTTCTGGCCCAGAATTTGTAGTTATTGGCCGTTTGGGCAATCTCTTCCATCTCTCAACTTTGATTTCAAAGCCTGTATTTGCATTTGTTTCTGCCCTGTAACTCATCTAGTGCAGATACAGATTCTTAGTTTTAGCACTTAAATTTGCTTGTTCATGCTCAGCACTTGTAAGCACTAAATACGCTACGAATTACTATAGCACTCTATCTTCCTCATTACCTAGAGGAAAACAGTTTTTCTACTTATTTTTCTCACTTGCTTAGAAAAAAACAGCTGTTGTACTCACTTTCCTAGAGAAAAAACCCTGCAACTCTGTTTTTGCACAGTCTTGCGCACAGAGCAGCGCCGGTTAGTTGGGGTATACTATTCCCGGCCCCACAAAGTCTGCGCTGTAAATTTTCCCTTAGAACTAGGCAAGCCTCAACTCAAGTGCTTCAGATCGGCTGCTCTTATTGCAGCACTTGCAAAACAGAAATAAGCACTTGTCCTAATCTCCTAGACAGCACTATTCTCCAAATTTCCTAGACAGCACTATTATAATATAGCATAAGACCCTCGATCGTCCACAGGACTTCAGTTCAATTTACTCTTCAAAGCATGTCCAGAGGTCAGCTTCAGGTGTACTCTTCAGTTCATCTGGTGGAATTGGGCATCCTGAGGCAATGTCACAACTGCCTCATATATAGACAACCCTCTCTTACCTCTAGACACAAACACTCGTAAGAGATGCAAATACACAGCCAGACTGGAGGCTAAGGCGCTCTCAACCCATGACTGTAACAGACATCAAGAGGATAAGGGACACACTTGCATTGCATCACACCACCTGTCACACACGAATCTACAAAACAAGCACCGGCAAAACATACGCATAAAGACACAAACATATTCGGAGGCACTAGGTACCAATCTGAAAAAGAAACAGTGCCCTCCAAAGCAAACAAGCAAGCAACCTGCACCCCCAAACACAAGCCAGAAAACACAATTCACCTCAGCAGTGTGCCTCACAACAGCCCTTAAGGAAAAACACCATACCTAACACGCTAGTAATAGGAGACTCTATAGTAAGGCACACGGATGTTCCACTCACCAGGCTGAACAAGGAGAAGGTTACTGTCAGCTGCCTGTCGGGTGCTCGGATCCGCCACATAACACAAGCACTTGGGTCACTCCAGAACAAGTAAAAGTATGACGCTGCCATTGTACATGTTGGTGTGAATGATCTAAGACGTACCTCCCTGGACTACATGAAAAGAGACATTGAGGAGCTCTCTGATCATGTAGCCCAAGCTGGTATGACCCTGACCTTGAGTAGCATACTACCTTCACCTAGAATGATACCACAATACAAAGACAAAATGATCAATTTCAACAATTGGCTAAGCTTTTGGTGTCATTCTAAGGGGATCCAGTGTCTGTCTGCCTGGGATGACATGATAGACGAGCCTCGCTGTTTTGCCAGAGATGGGTTGCACCTGTCACACCTAGGTTTTCGAATACTGGCCAAGGCTCTTGCCGTCCCCATAGTGCCTTTTTTAGGCAAGGCTCAAAGGACAAACCAACCACCGTAACCAGCACAGGTAACCAAAAACTAAGGGTAATGCTACTCAACGCCAGAAGTCTCAACCTCAAAATGCACACACTCGAGGCTCTCCTCAGCATGGAGAAAATCAATGTTTGTGCAGTGACGGAAACCTGGCTCAAGAGAGCACCCCAGCACTGCCAGGTTACAATTCATATACCTTCCAGCCTCAGTTACCGGATCGCAGTACAAAGGGTGGAGGTGTATCCATATTCATCAAGGATACCCATATCTCCAGGTTAGTAGGGCAGCATGATGCCCCAGAGATCATCCATGTGCAACTACCTCCCCCAGTCAAAAAAACCATAGTCAAAAACCTTTCCAAAGCAAACTTCAAACTACTTGCATCCGAAGTGGAAAGCTTCACTATTCCCTTGCAGAAGGATAAGTATATCCAGGATGCGGAATCCTACATCAAGGCACTCTATATGCATCTTCAGGATTGCATGGACCGTGCTATCCCAAATAAAACCAAGACTCCTTCCTCAAGCAAGAAGAAACCAGTCTGGTGGACCCCGGCCATAAGCAAACTTTACACTAAAAGGAGACTTGTACAAAAAAAGGCCAAATCTCAAGTAGAAAAATCATCCCTGATCAGCATTAGTAAGAAATTGAGGGCCCTCAAATCAACTAAAGCTAATTTTGAAAAGAAAGTTGCCAAGGATAACCCATTAGGCCTTCTATGGCTACGTCAAAAACCTAAATGGCAATGCTCAGGTCTGTTCTGAGCTAGCACAAAATGGAACAAAATACACTGACCCTTCTGGCATTGCCAACATCTTGGTTGACAGGTTCAGTGCAAATTTCTCCCCCCCTCACCACCTACAGGGCCTATTACCATTCCAGGGGATTGTGCAAGTCCAATTATTACTGATACGTTGGTCAACAAGGCTATCTAAAGCTAAAAACACTGCCTCCATGGGACCAGATGGTGTCCCAGGCTGTGTCATACGCGAGCTCCAAAAGGAATTAACCCCGCATCTCAATACCCTGTTCAGTCTCAGCCTCTCCACAGGATATGTGCCCAGAGAATGGCGCATGGCAACGGTGGTCCCGCTACACAAGGGTGGGGCCACAACTGTCCCTGGGAACTACAGACCAATAAGCCTGACCAGTCTGATCTGCAAGGCTATGGAGCGAATCATTATGGAACTCCTAAATGGAGAGATTGGGAACCTCCAGTCGCTGGACCCCACACAGTTCGGCTTCATCAAGGGCAGATCATGCCTCCTGAACCTGGTGGATTTCTTTGAGACCATTACTCAGGCTATAGATAAGGGAAAGGAGGTACACACGGCTTACCTTGACCTTGCTAAAGCATATGACACCATTCCCCATTCGGGTATTATTGATAAGCTCACCAGCCTGGGCATAAACCCTTAAGTCACAAGATGGATCGCAAACTGGCTCTCAGACAGATCCCATAAAGTAAGAGTAGCGGGATCTATGTCCGAATCCAGACCAGTAATGAGTGGTGTGCCTCAGGGCTCTGTCCTCGGGCCTCTCCTGTTTGACATATACTTCTCAGAAGTACAGGCAAGCACGGAAGGGCTGTGGCTGACTAAGTTTGCGACGACTGCAAACTGTGTGCTATAACAGAGTCTCCGGCCGACATGGAGATCCTCCAGAAGGGCCTAAATGAGACTGATGCATGGTGTCAAAGCCATGGTCTCAAGCTAAATGCAAAAAAATGCGTAGTAATCCCCTTTGGAAAAAACAGAGTACCCGCAAACTACTACATAGGAGGTAATCCCCTGAAATCTGAAGAACTAATAGGGGATCTAGGGACCCAAGTAGATAGCCAGCTTTCCTTTGATAACCATGTTGCCAAAGTGGCTAGAAAATCCTTCTATGTGGCCCATCTGATCATGAAAGGGTTCGCATCAAGATCCAAGGATGTAATGGTGCCCCTCTACTCTTCCCTCATCAGACCCATTATTGAGTACAATGTACCAATTGGAATGTTCCTGGCTAGACATCTCCAGCAGCTGGAGAGACCACAGAGGTTCCTAACCAAGAGAATTACTGGTCTCAAACAGTTGCCCTATGCAGCACGACTGAAAGAGCTAAAACTGTTCTCTGTTGCATACCGCTTTCTCAGAGGCGATCTCTGTCTAATGTATAGAGCCATGTCCAACCCAGAATTGTTGAACATGATCCATCTTAGCAAAACCAAATCTACTCTAGCTACACGCTTTAGGAATATAAACCTCAACACAATGAATAGAACATGCTGGAGGTATAGATTCCCTTCGCAGAGACTTCCCTTACTATGGAACAGGGTCCCGATCTACATGCAGAGCCCTCACTAATCACTCTTCAAGAGGAACCTTGATGAGTGGATGGGTAACAAAGTTCACACCGAGGATCACACCAACAGCACTACTAAATAGGGGCCAAGGGTACTAGCTGCTAGTACAAGGGTCTAGGGAACTACTAAAGGGGCGGTGAATACCGCACAACGTGGCTGGGCTAATATATGCCTTCGGGCAGATAGCTCAGTACCAACCTATGAACCTATAAAGTACAGTTGTGTACCTACCATAAATGTAGACGTTAAGAGTGTATTCACTGTTGCAGTCATTACTCTAGGGTTATCCTGCTGGCAGGCTACCCATAGTCTGCCTGAATTCCAAAGTCCTGGTCCGGCGTCGGTTGCTGTCACCTCTTCCCCGATGTCAGTGCGCCAGGGGGTATAAAAGATGCAGCAGATGCCATTTTCTTCAGTTTTTCTTGCCCCAGATGTCAGGTGCCCTCAAAAGGGTAGGCTAAATATATTATGCCAATAAACATACATGCAGTAAAGAAACATTTCCTTCATCTACAAGCAAATACACCACATAGGTTGTATAGAATAGAGAAGTACAGATGAACCCCAGCAAAAGAAAGGGGGACGGTGGGAGGGTAACCTGGACTGCAACAGTGAATACACTAACATCTACATTTATGGTAGGTACACAACTGTACTAGGTTCATCGTGTTTCACTGTTGGTCATTACTCTTGGGTTGAATCCCAAAGCTGAGGATGGGTGGCTGGGCTAAATAGGATTAGGAGAGGCTATGAGGCCCTGCAGAACTGCAGTGGCAAAGCCTGCTCTGGATTTAGAGTGACGAGTTAAGTGGTAGTGCTTTGTAAAAGTGTACACTGAACTCCAAGTTGCAGCCTCTAAGATGTCTTTGGTTGGTACTCCTGAGGAAGGCTGCTGCTCTGGTAGAATGAGGCCTAATGCCCTTAGGCACTGATTTGCCATGCTGAGAATAGCAGAAACGGATGTAATGGCCTATCCATTTAGAAATAGTCTTTTGAGATGGCCTTTCCTTGTGATCCTGCAGCATATGACACAAAGTTGCTCAGTCTTTCCGAAAGCTTTAGTTCTATCCAAGTAGAAGCGTAGCTGCCTGTGTATGTCCAAAGAATGCAGAATTTTCTCACCCTTGTTCTGTGGGTTTAGACAAAAGGTAGGCAAGTGAATGGTTTTGGTTGAGGGCCACAATGGACACCACCTTAGGCATAAATGTTGGGTTTGTCCTCAGAGAAACCCTGTCTGGATGAAAAATGATAGAAGGTTCCACAGCCATGAGTGCTTGTAACTCCTAGACTCGTCTTGCAGAGGTTATTGCTAGGAGCAGAGTTGTTTTCCAGGATAAGAATTTTATATCCGCTGTTGAGGCTGGCTCAAAAGGAGGCAGTGTGAGTTTTTCCAAGACGTAATTGAGGTCCCATGCCGGAATTGGTGCTCTCCTTGGAGGCCTGATGTTTTTGGCCCCTCTGAGGTACTGCCCTATTTAAAGGATGATAAAAGAGAGGTGGTTCCGTATTGTAATGGGCTGAAATGGCAGAGGCATGAATCTTAATTTATGAAAAGGAAAGGCCTTTATCCAGCATCTCAGTTGGGTATTGTAAAATCTGAGGGATATTTGGTACATACGTGTCAATGCCTTGTTCCTGGTTCCAAGCACAGAATCTCTTCCATTTTTCTGCATAAGATTTTCTGGTACTGGGCCTCCTGGCCTCCAAGATAACATCCATAACAGTTTTTGAAAGTGTTCTGAATGGCTACATTATCCGCCATGCTGCCAGATTTAAGGTCCTGAGTTGGCTGTGTAGGATCAGATTGGTTTGTTGGGTCAGCAAGTGAGAAGTTTGAGACAATATCCATGCTGGACCTTGAGACAAGCTCTTTAGGATTGGGTACCAGTGCTGGCGTGGCCAGTCTGGTGCAATCAAAATCATTTTTGGCTTCTCGTCTGACCTTTAGGAGTACCCTGGGAAGGAGAGGCAGTGGAGGAAAAGCATACACTGTTACATTTTTCCAGCTGAAGGATAGGGCATCCACTCTCCATGCTTGTTGGTGATAAAAACTTGTGCAAAATCTCTAATTGGCAGTTGTGAGGGGAGGCAAATAGATGTCTGGGCATCCCCATTTCCTTATCATGCTGAAGACTTGTGGATCCAGTTTCCACTCGTGGGGATCCATGAGGTTTCTGCTTAGTTCGTCTGCCAGAGTACTTGTTTTTCCTGGCAGGAATTGTGCTTGCAGGTGAACTTGATAAGTCAATGCTGTGTCCCATAAGGTCATTGCTTGTCTGCAGAGGGAGTAGGAATCTGTACCTCCCCTGCTTGTTTATGTACCACATGACCGTAGTATTCTCTCCATCAGTAGCTGTCCTGGATGAAGTAGATCCTGGAAAGCTGTCAGGGAATTCTGAACAGCTAGCATCTCTTTTTGATTGATGTGAAGATGCATCTGGCTTGCAGGCCATGTGCCCTGAATACATTTTCCTGCCATATGGGCCCCCCCAGGCATAATCCGATGCATCCATTGTCAGTGTCTGTCTGGCTGTGGGTAAAGTGAATGGCAGACCCTTGTGGTGACAGGCCTGTGCCCACCATCGAAACTCCTGTTGCAGGCAGGGAATGAGGGTAATTACTGTCTCCAGGCTGTGGCAATGCTGAGTCCAAACACTTTTTGGCTACCATTGTAGTTTACTCATATGCAGTCTGGCATATGGAATTAGTACAATGCAGGATGCCATGAAACCCAAGGCCTGCAGGATTTTCCTTGCAGATAACTGGGTCTTTGTTGCCAAGTCAGTTGCTTTTGTTTGTCTGGCGTGAGATAAGCCATCTGGGCAGTTGTATTTAAGCTTGCACCCAGCAATATCATCTCTACCTTAGGCATAAAAGTAGGATTTGTCCTCAGACACCCTGTCCGGGTAAAATATGATAAAAGGCTCTACAGCCATGAGGGCCCGTAGCTCTGAAATTCTTCTTGCTGAAGTAATTGCTAGTAGCAGAGTGGTCTTCCATAAGAACTTTATATCAGCGGTAGCAGCTGGTTCAAATGGAGGCAGGGTGAGCTTTTCCAACACATAATTGAAGTCCCATGCAGATAATAGTGATCTAGGGGGGCCTTAAAAGTTTGGATCCTCTAAGATACTGCTTTAGTAAAAAAAATGAGGAAAGATTGGTGACGGTGTTGTAATGAGCCGAAATGGCAGAAGCATTGATTTTGATTGATAAGAAAGATGGGCCTTTGTCAAGCATCTCAGTTAGTATTGTAATATCAGAGGAATATTTGGTTCTGCTGCATCAGTTCCTTGTGCTCGATTCCAAGCACAGAATCTCTTCACTTGTCAGCATAAGATTTTCTAGTACTAGGCCTTCTGGCTTCCAAAAAGACATCCATCACAGCTTTACTGAGAGGTGTTTGTATGATTACATGATTAGCCATGCTGCCAGGTTTACAGTCTGTAGTCAATTGTGCAGGATCTGTTTTGCTGGGACAGTAGCTGTGGTCTTTGAGACAAAGTCCAAGCTGGGTATGGAGACAAGTTCCTTAGGATTGGGTACCAGTACTGGCGAGGCCAGTCCGGGGCAATTATATCTTTGGCTTCTCATCTGACCTTTAGGAGGACCTTGGGTAGAAGAGGTAGAGGAGAAAAGGCGTAAACTGATTTTCCAACTGAAGGATAGGGCGTCCACTTTCCATTGTCCTGGTGCAGAATCTTTTCAATTGTTAATTTTGAGGAGAGGCAAATAGATCTGTGTCTGGGCTCCCCCATTTCTCTGTTATCATGCTGAAGACTTGTGGATTTAGTTTCCACTAGTGAGGATCCATAAGGTTTCTTAAATTGTCTGCCAGTGTGTTTTGTTTTCCTGGCAGGAATTGAGTTTGAAGATGTATTTGGTAGGTCAAAGCTGTATCCCACAGTGCCATGGCTAGTCTGCAAAGGGGTATGAGTGTTTGCCCCCTTGCTTGTTTATATACCACATGACTGTGGTGTTGTCTGTCTTTATCAGTAGTTGTCCTGGACAAAGCAAGTCCTTGAAGGCTGTTAGGGCATTTTGAACAGCTAGCATCTCTTTCTGGTTGATATGTAGATGCATTTGTTTTGGTGCCCATATGCCCTGAATGCATCTTCCTGCCATGTGGGCCCCCCCAGGCATAATCGGATGAGTCTGTTAAGGTTTGGCTGGCAGGGGGTAGAGTGAAGGGCCGTCCCATGTTTTTGGTGACGGGCCTTTGCCCACCATAGAAATTCCTGTTGCAGGCAGGGAAGGAGAGGAATCATTGTTTCTAAACTTTGTGAATGTTGACTCCATAAACTTTTTAGGTACCATTGAAGTTTCCTCATATGCAGTCTTGCATATGGAATTAGTAGGCTGCAGGATGCCACGAAGCCCAGAGCCTGCAGAATTTGTCTTGCAGCTTGCAGAAGACTGGGATTTTGTTGCCAGTTTGAGGCAAGTAGTCAGTTGCCTTTGTCTGGCGTAAGGTAAGCCATCTGGGCAGTTGTATTCAAGTTTGCACCCAGGAATTTTATCTTTTGAGAGGGTACCAGTTGTGATTTCTTTTTGCTTATTGTGTAACCTAGGCATGTTAGAAGCCTTTTAAGGTGTCGAAGAAGAGTGTCCTTGTTCTCTGCTTGAATGACAGTCCAAGTAAGGATATATTTGTATACCTCTTTGCAAAATGCAAATACTGGTGCCAGGCACTGCAAAGACCATGGGCACAGTAGATAAGCCAAAGGGCAGTGCAGAGAATTGGTAATGCATTAAGCTAGCCTTGAATCTGAGGTATCTTCTGCACGATTGTCTTATTGGGACATGCAGGTATACCTCTTTTAGGTCTAATGTCACCAGCCAAGCATTCTTGCCCAGCATAGGCAGAAGCTGCTGCAAAGTCAGCATTTTGAATTTTGGAATGTCCAGGTATGTGTTCAAAATTGATAAATCCAGTATTGGCCACCAGGCCTTGTCCTTTCTGGGTACCAAGAACAGTCGAGTAAAAACCTTGTCCTTTTTCCGGTTCTGGTACTGGCTGAATAGTCCCCATATCCACGAGAGACATTACCTGTTTCTGTACCTCTGCCCATTGATTTTTGGGCAGATCTGGCCAACCGTTGCCATTGGCAGAGTGTGGAAATGGAATCTGTATCCCTGTGATACTATGTTTAGTACCCACTTGTCCTGGGATATTAACTGCCAATTTTGAGCAAAAAGTGCAAATTTTCCTCCTAAGGGTGCTGTCAACAGATAAGTGCTTGGTGTAGGCAGAGGGAAGTCATTGGGACAGTTTTCTGTAGGTTTGCGCTTTATCTCCCCCTGATTTGGAGGTAGATGCGCCCCATTGCTTTGACCTGTATGAATCTTGCACCTGGTATCTGGTACCCTTTGGGCATCTGGATTTGCCCCTTGGAAAGGACCAATTTTTTGTAGGCCAGTGTCTACTGAATCTTGGTGGCTGCACTTGTAAGAAGTCTAACAGTTTGCATAGACTTAGCTTTGTCTTCCATTTTCTTTAAAACCTCTTCTGCCTTAATACCAGAGAATCATGCTGTAAAGGTGCATCTAGCAATTTAACTTCAACATGATCATGCAAATTTTGTTCCTTTAACCAGGCATGCCTCCTAATCACAGATCCAGTGACTGCGGCCCTGCAGGAGGCCTCTAAGGAATCAAAACCACATTGCAAAGTATGCTTTCCAACTTGTTCAGCTGCATGCAATTCATGCAATTCTTTATTTTCTGCACATTTTGAAATCATCATTTTCTGCTTCAGCAATCCCATAACACGTTGTTGGTACTTAAGCATATGAAATTGACAGTTTAAGGCCCTGACTGCCAAGGTTGCAGATGTATAAACATTTTTTCCCCATCTGTCTAGTGCCCTTGAATCCAGAGGGGGTAGGATTTTTTGCTGTTGAAGCCTTAACTCCCTTTGGACCCCGGGAAATAGTTTCAGGATCAGCAGCAGGGTTTCTAAATAAACATTTATGCGAGTCAGGGACCCTGTAATATCTGTCAGAATTACTGGGAGCCAGAGGTAAGGAGTTAGGGGTCAAGCTTGACTCTGAAAACACATCATCCACAATGTCTAGAACAGGGTGAATGGCTAAAGGCTTGTGCTGAGGAAGAAGGAAATCCCCGAGCCTCTTTTTTTGATTCTGAGAAGCCTTGACTCTCCCAGTGAAAATGCTCCCTCAAAGTATGCAAGGTTTCTCCAAATGAATAATCCTCTGGAGGAGATGCAGATGGAATAGACTCCTCTGCATCAAAATCCTCATAGGGAGGTATAGATAATTCCTGATCATGAAGAGGAATCAGAAGAAATGGAAACCTGATCTGAAGATTCATAATCAGTGTCTTGCCTAGGCCTCTTATCTGGAGGGGGATGGGTACCCCTGATCAAGATAATATGGTCTTCAGCCATTTTGATCTGCTTTTTAGGTATAGAGGCCTGTGTACGTGGCTCATGCATCGGTTTTTTAGTTTTAGAACATGCCTTGGTCTTTGATTTTGCAGCTGTTGTCAGTTTGATATATAAATGTTGAGGTCTGAATACACCCCCAGAAGCCGGTGCCTACTTAGCAGCTCCGGACCCATCTGAGGGAGATACATCAGTCGGTCCAATACCTTGATTATCCTGCAGCATGTCGGACTCCACATGGGTGTCGCTAGAGGCCTGCGACTCGAAGGTAGCGGGTACCAGGGGCTGCAAAAGTGTCTCACTGAGTACCAGCAAACTGGCGACAGGCTTAGAAGCTTCGTCGGTTTTGGATCTCGACTGCCTTTCTCTGTCCTTTTCTTTGCGTTTATGTCCTCCGGTAGTCTGATTGCTATCAGACGACATTTCTGGGTAGTTAAATCAGTTTCCAAAATACTTTGATGCAAAAATATACAGACGCTTAATAGTGCATTGGTTAAATCTAGCAAAAAAACGACAGCCAGGCACATTGTGATCAGGGCCTAGGCAAGGAATACAGTACAAATGGAAATCCTTATGGAGGTATTTGCTTCCTACAAGTAATACAATTATTAACTTTTTCTGACATCGGTAAAAAGCAAGATAAGTCAAAGGGAAGTGCAGAGAACTGATTGTACATACATCCTGCTGTGCAACGTAGATATTTCCTTCCCTTATGGGGATGTGCAGTTGAGTGCAAGTCTAGGGTGGCTAGCCAGGAGTCCTTGGCTAGCATAGGAAGCAGCTGCTGGAGAGTAAGCATTTTGGATCTTGGAACCACCAGGAAGGTGTCGAGAATGGACAGATCCAGGATAGGGTGCCAAGAGCTTTCTTTTCTGGGTACCAGTAACAGTGTGGAGTAAAAACCTCGTCCCCTTTGCTCTGCTGGGACAGGTTTATTCCCTTGATATAGAGAAGAGAAAGTACTTGCTTTTGGGCCTCTACCCACTAGTTTGGGGGCAGGTCTGGCCATCCACTTAGGGGTGGCAGTGAGTGGAAGTAAAATCTGTATCCTTGGGATACAATATTCAAGACCCATCTGTCCTGGGTAATGTACTCCCAGTTTTTTGTGGGCAGGGCTAGTTTTCCTCCTAAGTGTGCAAGTACTTGGGCAAGGGCTTGGAAGGATGAAGGACAAGTCATTGTGAATTTTTTCCATAGGATGATGGCTTACTACTCCCAGTTTCTGAGGTGGGAGCACTCCATTGTTTAGATCTGTGTATACCCAGAGACTGTAGTCTTGGTGGCATGCTGCCCCCCTTGGTTTGGACTGAGAAGGTCTTGGAGGGACTTGAAAAGATCAGTTTTTAGAAGGCCAATGCCTACTGAATCTAGTTGGCTGTACCTGTAGGAAATCTCATCAGTTTGGCACTAAAAGCAGAAGTCGTCCTCAAAACGATGGAAGAAAAGCTAAATCTATGCAAACAGACGTTCACGGTTTAATGAAGCATCTGGTATTTTTGCTTTGACATGGTCTGGGAAGATTTGCTCCTTAAGCCAAGCATGCCTTCTAAGAACAGACTCCGTGACAGCAGCCCTGCATGATGCTTCTAAGGCATCAAAACCACATTGCAAAGTTTGTTTTCCAAATTGGTTAGCAGAATGCATTAACTTGTAAATCTTTATATGTTCTGCACAATCAGGAATCATCATTTTCTGTTTAATTAGTTCCATGATATGTTGCCGATACGTTAACATGTGAAACTGGCAATTTAAAGCCCTGATGGCAAGAGTAGCAGAGGTATATACCTTCTTACCCCATCTGTTTA
Organism: Protopterus annectens; assembly: GCF_019279795.1. Taxonomy (NCBI): domain Eukaryota; kingdom Metazoa; phylum Chordata; order Ceratodontiformes; family Protopteridae; genus Protopterus; species Protopterus annectens. The sequence goes on from NC_056737.1 coordinate 244,349,917, forward strand.
AAGCCCTAAAATCCCTGTCCTAAGGGGTAGGGTTTTTGGCTGTAGTAGCCTTAATGCCTAGATCCCTGGGAAATGGTATCTGGATCCGAAGTAGGATTCTTAAATAGGAATTTGCGAGAGTCAGGTACCCTGTAGTACCAGTCAGGTTTCCTGGGAGATGGTGGCAAAGTTTCAGGGGTAAGACTGGATTCCATGAAGACATCTACAATCTCCAGAACAGGAGGGATAACTAGTGGCCTGTACTGTGGCAAGTTTAGAAATTCCCTGAGTCTCTTTGGACTGTGGTTAGTCCTGGCACTCCCAGCAGAAATGCTCCGAGAGTATGCAGGGTTTCACCGAAAGAAAAATTCTCCGGTGGGGAAACGGGAATGGAATCCTCTGCATCAGAATCCTCATAGGTAGATAAAGGTATGTCCTGGTAATCAGAAAGATCAGAGTCATCGGACTCTATCTGAAGAATCAGAAGGAAAATCCGTTCTTGGTCTTTTGGAGGGGGAAGGCTGGCTTCCCCTAATTAAAGTAATAAGGTCTTCAGCCATTCTAAGCATTTGTTTCTGTGGCATGGGGGCCTGAGAATGTGCTATGGTCGGTTTCCTAGGCGCAGTGCAAACTCTGGGCCTGAGAAATTCAGTATTTTTGGTTTGAAACACAGTAGCCTGTTTAATATGAACATCGCAAGGCCTGAATACACCCTCAGAAGCCGGTGTCTGCACAGCGGCTCTGGACCCATCCAAGGTAGAGACATCCGCAGATTTCATAGTCAAAGAAGCATCTCAGCATACCGGACTCCGAATGGGTCTCAGTAGAGGCCTGTGAATCTGTAGACGCAGGTATCAGGGGCTGCAAAAGCGCCCCAGTACCAGCAGACTGGCGACTAGCTTAGCAGAAGCATCACTGGCAGTTTTGGACCTATGCAGCCTGTCTTTAACCTTATGCTGTTTCAGAAGTTCGGTAGTCTGATGGCTTATCAAAGCCATTTCGGAATACGGAGAACGAGCGCGAAAGAATTTGGCGACAAAAATAGCCAGACGATGAATAGTTCAGGTGTTGGAAGAGGACACAAAAGACAGCGAGGAGCACCGTGGTCTGGGCCTAAACAGGTGACTCAGTAAGAATGAAACTTGCTTTCCACAGGCAAGACAATTTTTTCTGCCATCAGAGGGCACTTGTCTTTTGGAAGACGTCAGGTCTGAAACTCTAAAAACAAAAATTTCAGGAGGCGGCAGACCAGCACTTGCAAACTGCTTCTGCTTTGGGCGCCACTCGGCAAGAAAAGCTGATGTAATGGCGTCAGCTGCATGTTTTATACCCCCGACGACCTGATGTCATGGAAGCGACAGCATCCGACGCAGAAATCCCAAGACTCTGGTATTTGGGCCGACTAAGGGCTACCTTGCAGGCAGATAACCCAAGTGTGATGACTGCAACAGTGAAACACGAAGATCATTGGGAGTAAAAAGGGTACCAGTTGATGCAATGGTTGTGGCTGCAGCTACAAAGAAGGAACTCGTGGAATAGAGTTTCACCATCCATCCCACTACGAGTAGCTAGGGCAGTAGACTGGAGTTTATGCTTCAGTGACATTTAACCTCCAACTGCTGAACTACTTGGCGCACTTCACTTAAACTGTAAAAGGACTTGATTAAGTAACTTTCAAGCTCCCTTTCAGGGGGCCACTATTGCAGAGCCTCAAACTTCTGTGGCCTCACAGTTGGCTACCCTTCAATTTATTGCAAATTCTTTCATTAGGCTCATCTCGCATGCTGCAGAAGGTGCCCTAAGGGACGCGGATTCAGGTATTTCCATCAGGAAACATGCCTGGAAGCACCTGCGTGATTTTGCGGAGCTCTTCCTGTTATCTTGTGTCACTGCGTTCTTTGACAGTTCTTCGTTTGGCTCCACAGTAAGAGAGACACTCCATTTGTAAAAAAGATGGAAAGACCCTCTGTCCAGTGGGTGTACTATTTTCAACCCCTGAATGGAGGGGGGGTTCAAAAGACATGGTTCAGTAAGTCTCAGGGTCCTTTACAGGACACACATGGATGTAGTTCGCTCAGAGGCAGAAAGATAATGGCAAAAAACACCTCTGTGGGGGAGAAGGCCCAGAAAACTGTCTAGAGATGCATTTTCTGACCGAACCTTTCAGCGCGGAAGGGAGGCCAGACTGCCTTCCTCTGGAGACAGTCGAGGGTCACTCTCTACACCAGGAAGCCTGGCTAAACAAAAGACACTTGGGAGCAGAATCATTTGCAGAAGTTATACTATTCCCTTTTCCCTACCACCACTGGTACCCAGGAAAATCCCTGACGTTCCACCCCATCAGAGGGAAGCAGCAACAGCACTAGAAATCCAAAAGTTGCTAGAAAAAGTCATCCAAAAGGTCCCTTCAGACCAAATAGAATCTAGAACTCACTCAATGATCTTCTTAGTGCCAAACACAAGGGACTAAAGACCAATTTTAGATACCAATGTGTTGGAACAAACTGGCTCGACACAAAATTCTGGATGGTAATGGTTCAGTCATTCTGCCCATTCTGAGCAAGGAACACTGGATGTGCTTGACAGATCTTCAGGATGGGTATTATCACATAAAAATGAACTGATCCAGAAGGTACTTAAGCTTTCAGCTGGGAGCCAGTCATTACCAGGTTCAGAGCACTACCCTTTGGCCTCACAACAGCCCCCAGGGCGCTCAACAAGTGTATGGCAGTAGTAGCAGCTCACTTGAGACTGCAGGGATTCCAGGTGTTTCCATACTCAAGATGGCTGGCTCTTTACCACTCCCCAGGCATCAACTGGTAGAAGCACAAGACCAAGTGTTGCAAACTTGTTCAAATCTTGAAATAATCAATTACAGCAAGTCACAATTACAACCAACTCAGACACTGGAATTCATAGAAGCAATGTTCAACAGCATCTATGGTAGCATCTCTTCCTCTTTCAGAGAGTACAAACAATAAGTGAGGTCAAGAAAATTTACAATACCAGAATTTCAGCTGGTCAATTCTGCAAGCCCTGGGATCAATGTTGGCAGCAATAATTTTAGTTCCTTTACCAAGATATCACACGAGAATTCTGCAAGAGATGCTACAAACAAATGGTTAATTCTTTCTCAACCCATGGTCGACAAAGATGAAAATAACTCTGGTATGCAAATGGTATCTTTAGTGGTGGATGCTGTTGCAAGGTCGTCCTCTCATTGTCCCTCAGCCCAAGGCCATAGTGACTATAGTTTCCCAGATTTAAAAGTGGGGTTTGGTTCATTTTCTGGGGAAGACTGTACAATGCACTTGGCTTCCCGAAGAGGCCAACTTGCACATCAGTGATCTGGAAATGACAGCGGTGCTTTTCAGGTTGCAAGCATTCCAAAATGCTCTCTTAACAACTGCGATCCATATGGACAGGTCAGTAGTTTGGTACAAAGGGGAACAAGATGTTACCCTGTGTCGAGAAGCCCTAAGGGTGTGGCAATGAGTGATTTCTTACAACAGCTTTCTAACTGCAATGCATATTCCGGGGAACTCCAATGTGAGATCAAACAAACTGATCACGTCCATCTTACTACATCACTAGTGGTAGTCTCTCAAAATGACGGACCTGCATTTCCATCAAGGAAGCCAGCCTCACTGCGATCTTTTTGCACCTCCCCTAAACAAGTGCAGCAGCTTCTTTGTCCTAATCCCCCCAATGGAGGAGTCAGAGAGAGATGCTCTACTCCACAACTCACCCCCAGTCTTATGTATGCTTATCCTAGGACTCAATTCCCAAATTCCTTCAAAAAGCAAATGGATTGAAGCGCAGAGTCATCCTCATTGCACCTTACTGGCATTGACAGATTTAGCTTCCCTTCCTTTGGCCTCACCTTCTATATCCACCTTGGATTTTATGGATCCAACTCCAGACTTTTCTCACCCGAACATAAACCATGTGTCTGGAGAGTTTCTCCCTAGGCATCTGCTGAAAACTGCCTTCGTTGCAAGTCAAACTTTCCCAGTTAACAAATGTTAAATAAATAAATCTCAAACTGACTGCATAGTTTCTCCAATTCCCTTAATATCCAGGCAACCAGTGTTTTTTTCACCTGTCCATTCCAAACTCTCGACGGGGGACGCGCAAACTCTCGACGGGGGACGCGCAAACTCGGCGGGGACGCGCAAACTCTCGACGGGGGACGCGCAAACTCTCGACGGGGGACGCGCAAACTCTCGACGGGGGACGCGCAAACTCTCGACGGGGGACGCGCAAACTCTCGACGGGGGACGCGCAAACTCTCGACGGGGGACGCGCAAACTCTCGACGGGGGACACACAAACTCTCGACGGGGGACACACAAACTCTCGACGGGGGACACACAAACTCTCGACGGGGGACACGCTACAGGAGTAAATGGAGTTTTGTTTATTGGACAGAGCAGAAACAGAAGACCCCTTTCTCAGCTCAGGTTCATTCTGTGTTTGAATTTTTACGAGTTTGTTTAATGAAGGTGCTAGTTCATCTACTATTGAAGTTCAGCTCTCAGCAACCTCTAACTTTCATGTGGAATTTCAGAATTCATCCTTTACTTCAAAACTGAGCAAAGCCTTTTTGAAAGGTATTCCTACTCAGACCCCCTTATAAAGATCCCATACCACCATGGGATTTAAATTTGAAACTATCGCTAAATGTGACAATTTTTTACTTTGAAAACTGCCCTTTTTTATTAGCAATTACATCTACTAGAAGAATTTTAGAACTTCAAGACTCATCTTCTAAGCCCTCATACTTAATTTTTCATAAGGGTAGGGCCACCTTATGTACCAATGCTTCCTTCCTACCTAAGGTGGCATCAGAATCCAGCATTAACCAATCCATTAACCTACCAGTGTTCTTCCCAAACTTTACAAAGTAGAATATACACTGCACTTACTGATGTTCATAAACTATTAGATTTCTACCTGCACAGAAAAGAAATTAGAAAGACAGATCTGCTGACTGTTTTCATTGCACATAAGTTGGGTGAATCAGTTACCAAGGTAACTAGCTAGATAGTTGACAGACTGCATTTCATTTGTCTGCAGCAAATTCAATCTACCCTTAACAAAACCTCCAAAGGCTCATTCTACCAGATGTTTGGCAATTTCCACTGTACTCCAGTCTAGAGCATCCATGGACGATGTGTGTGGCTGCAACTTGGTAAAATCCTCAAACCTTTATCACCAATTACAAAAGTACAGTTGTGTACACTTAACATAAATGTAGATGTTAGAGTGTATATTCACTGTTGCAGTCATTACATTTGGGTAGATTCCCAAGGCTATGGTTGGGAGGAGTAATTTAGATAGCATTAGGGCCAGCTATAATGCCCTGCAAGACTGCAGTGGCAAAGCCAGCTCTGGATTTATAGAAATTTGGCAAATGATAACGCTTGGTGAAAGTATTTACAGAAATCCAGGTAGCAGCTCATAGGATGTCCCTGGTAGAGATGCCTCTGAGAAAGGCTGTAGAGGTAGATGCAGCCCTGGTGGAGTGAGGTCTGAACCCTGGGGGATAGGTTTTCCATTGTGCTTATAGCAAAAATGAAAACAATGGCTTATCCATTTAGAAACGGTTTGCTTTGAAATAACCCTCCCCTCTGCCCCAGCAGCAAATTCCACCAGCAGTTCAGAATTTGTTTGAGGTTTAGTCCTGTCCAAGTAAAATCTAAGTTGTCTGTGCACATCCAAGGAATGCAGTATCTGTTCCCCTTTATTCTGTGAATTGGGAAAGAAGATTGGCAAATGTATGTACTGATTAAGAGCCACACTGGATACCACCTTGGGCATGAAGGACGGACTGGCTCCGAGGGACACCCTGTCCGCATGAAAGATGATGAAAGGCTCCACTGCCATAAGGGCCTGTAATTCAGACACCCGTCTAGCTGAAGTGATTGCTAAAAGGAAAGCTGTTTTCCAATTAAGAAATTTTAAGTCTGCAGTAGCAGCTGGCTCGAAAGGAGGTAGAGTGAGTTTCTCCAAGACAAAGTTAAGGTCTCAGGCTGGGGTTGGAGCTCTCCTGGGTGGTCTCATTTATGGCCCCTCTGAGGAACTGCTTGAGCAATGGATGAGAGAAGAGGGGCAGTTCTGTGTCATAATGAGCGGAATTGGCTGAGGTGTGATTTTAATGGAGGAAAAAGACAGGCCCTTGTGAAGCATCTCAGTCAAGTATTGTAAAATCTGAGGTAAATTGGGCACTGCTGTGCTCATCCCTTGAGATTGGTTCCAGGCACAGAATATTTTCCATTTTTCAGCATAAGACTTTCTAGTACTAGGCCTCCTTGCCTCTAAAATGATATCCATCACAGGTTTGCTGAGGGATGGTAAAGGAGAGATTAAGTAAATAGCCAGGCTGCAAGGTCCAGTGTTAGAAGCAGAGGGTGCAGAATCTGGTTCTCTTGCCGAGACAGCAGGGAAGGAGTTGGAGGCAGGTGCCATGGAGAACCATGACACTGTGCAGGAGGGGGTAACCAGTGTTGCCGCGGCCAGTCTGGAGCAATCAAAATCATCCTTGGTCTGTCCTGTTCGATTTATAGCAGTACTTTGGAGAGCAGAGGCAGAGGGGGGGGGGGGGGCATAGACTGATAGTTTTTTCCAGCTGAAGGGCAGAGCATCCACTTTCCAGGCTTGCTTGTGGGGAGTCCTTGTGCAAAATTTGTCCAATTGGTAGTTCTAGTTCTGGGGAGAGGCAAACCAGTCTATATCCGGGTTCCCCCATTTGCTTGTCAACCTGTTGAAAATCCTTTGTTCCAGTTTCCACTCGTGTGGGTCCATGAGGTTTCTGCTTAGTCCGTCTGCCAATGTACTTAATTTTCCTGGCAGGAATTGAGCTTGTAGGTGCACTTGGCAGCTCAAGGCTGTGTTCCACAATGCCATGGCTAGTCTGCAGAGGGGGTAATAATGTGTACCCCCCTGCTTATGTACCACATAACAGTGGTGTTGTCAGTCTTTACCATTAGTTGTCCTGGAAGAATGTGGTCCTTGAAGACTGTCAGAGCATTCTGTACAGCCAACATTTTTTTGATTGATATGCAGGTGCATTTGACTTGGGTTCCATTTGCCCTGAATGCACTTCCCTGCCAGGTGAGCCCCCCCCCCCCAATGCATAATCTGATGCATCTGTTAGGGCTTGGGTGGCAGGGGGTGGTGAGAAAGGTTGTCCCTTGTTTTGGCGGCAGGCCTCTGCCCACCAAAGGAACTCTAGGCGTAGGCAAGGTATGATAGGAATCATTGTTCCCAGGTCTTGACAATGTTGACACCATAAGCTTTTTAGATACAGCTGTAGTTTCCTCATATGCAGTCTTGCATATGGAATTAGAAGAATGCACAAGGCCATGAACCCCAAGGCTTGCAGTATTTGTCTTGCAGATAGCAGGGTTTTTGTGGCTACTTGTTTGAAGTAGTTTGTGAAATGAATTTGTTTCTCTGGCGTGAGGTAAGCCATCAGGAAAGTTGTAGTCAAGCTTGCTCCCAGAAATATAATTTGTCGACAGGGTACCAGGTGTGATTTCTTTTCATTTATGGTGTACCCCAGACAAGTTAGAACCCTTTGTAAAAAGGCCAGATGATTCAAAAGTATGTCCTGGCTTTCTACCTGAATTAGACAATCGTCCAGGTATGGGTATAGTTTAATATTTCTTTGCCTGCAAAATGCAATAACTGGCACTTTGTGAATACCCTGGGAGCAGTAGATAAGCCAAAGGGCAGTGCAAAGAACCGATAGTATGTGCAGCCTGCTTTGAAGCATAGGTATCTTCTGCAAGATTACCTGATTGGATGTGTGCAGGTATGCTTCTTTTATATCTAGTGTTGCCAACCAGGCATCTTTGCCTAGCATAGGAAGTAATTGAAGAGTCAGCATCTTGAATTTTGGAATCTCCAAAAATGTGTTTAGAGTAGACAGGTCCAGGATAGGACGCAATGAATTGTCTTTTATGGGTACCAGGAAAAGTTTGGAGTAGAAACATTGTCCCTTTTCCTCTTCTGGTACCAGCTGAATAGCCCCCATGCTTGAGAAAGTACTTGTTTTTGGGCCTCTACCAACTGATTTGGGGGTAGGTCCAGCCACCCGCTTAGTGTTGACAACGTGTGGAAGTGAAATCTGTACCCCTGGGACACTATTTAAAACTCATTTGTCCTGGTTAATGAGTTCCCAATTCTTTGCATGAAGAGCAATCCCCCCCCCCCCCAAAGGGGCAGTCAGTTGATAAGTGCTTGGAAATTTTAGAAGGAAGTCATTGAGACAGGTTACCAAAGGGGGTGGGGGGGGGTCTTATCCCCAGATTTGGAAGTGGAGGCTTCCCCACTGCTTAGTTCTGTAGTCCCCTGGGACTGAAACCTGGGGTTTTTGCTGTGTCTGGGTTTGGCTTGAGAAGACCCGGAAGGGGCTGGAAAGGACCAATTCTTGGA